>NC_059198.1:3447705-3720205 GCF_020615455.1 Coregonus clupeaformis | reverse complement strand
GGAGCTTCAGCGACCCCAGCCGCAACCGCCTGCGCCGAAGCCGCAGCGAGGACCACCCGGAGCGCCTGCTGGTGTCCACCCGGGCCAGCTCCGTCCCCCGAACGCATGCCGAGGAGGGCGTGATGCCCCCATCCGTGGCCTCAGGAAGACCACCTCACTCATCGCGGGGCACGCTGGAAACGCTGCAGCCCTTCGCAGGTAAGAGTCTTTAGCCTGATTCACACTTCAGGGAATATTGCATGGTTACATAAACTATGGTGGATGCGTAACCAGGCCAGTGCAGTAACAGCTCGGCTTGGCTTGGTATTGCCCTATAGTGTGAATTAGGCTCTAATTGGCCAGTCGGTCAATGATAGTACAGAGTTTTAGTTGACCACCCTGGCCTTAGCCAATGATAGTACAGAGTCTTAGTTGACTATGATGATAAGCCCACGCTGGCTGATGATTGATATGTTGGATCAGGTATTATAGAATGAAGTCTGTCAGTTAGTCATCTGGAAAAGTGGCATAGACAAGACTCTCTGTGTTACAGTGAGGGAAAAAAGTATTTGATCCCCTGCTGATTTTGTATGTTTGCCCACTGACAAAGAAATGATCAGTCTATAATTTTAGTGGTAGGTTTATTTGAACAGTGAGAGACAGAATAACAACAAAGAAATCCAGAAAAAAGCATGTCAAAAGTGTTATAAATTTATTTGCATTTTATTGAGGTAAATAAGTATTTGACCCCCTCTCAATCAGAAAGATTTCTGGCTCCCAGGTGTCTTTTATACAGGTAACGAGCTGAGATTAGTAGCACACTCTTAAAGGGAGTGCTCCTAATCTCAGCTTGTTACCTGTATAAAATACACCTGTCCACAGAAGCAATCAATCAATCAGATTCCAAACTCTCCACCATGGCCAAGACCAAAGAGCTCTCCAAGGATGTCAGGGACAAGATTGTAGACCTACACAAGGCTGGAATGGGCTACAAGACTATCGCCAAGCAGCTTGGTGAGAAGGTGACAACAGTTGGTGCGATTATTCGCAAATGGAAGAAACACAAAAGAACTGTAAATCTCCCTCGGCCTGGGGCTCCATGCAAGATCTCACCTCGTGGAGTTGCAATGATCATGAGAACGGTGAGGAATCAGCCCAGAACTACACGGGAGGATCTTGTCAATGATCTCAAGGCAGCTGGGACCATAGTCACCAAGAAAACAATTGGTAACACACTACGCCGTGAAGGACTGAAATCCTGCAGCGCCCGCAATGTCCCCCTGCTCAAGAAAGCACATGTACAGGCCAGTCTGAAGTTGAACATCTGAATGATTCAGAGGAGAACTGGGTGAAAGTGTTGTGGTCAGATGAGACCAAAATGGAGCTCTTTGGCATCAACTCAACTCGCTGTGTTTGGAGGAGGAGGAATGCTGCCTATGACCCCAAGAACACCATCCCCACCGTCAAACATGGAGGTGGAAACATTATGCTTTGGGGGTGTTTTTCTGCTAAGGGGACAGGACAACTTCACCGCATCAAAGGGACGATGGACGGGGCCATGTACCGTCAAATCTTGGGTGAGAACCTCCTTCCCTCAGCCAGGGCATTGAAAATGGGTCGTAGATGGCTATTCCAGCATGACAATGACCCAAAACACACAGCCAAGGCAACAAAGGAGTGGCTCAAGAAGAAGCACATTAAGGTCCTGGAGTGGCCTAGCCAGTCTCCAGACCTTAATCCCATAGAAAATCTGTGGAGGGAGCTGAATGTTCGAGTTGCCAAACATCAGCCTCGAAACCTTAATGACTTGGAGAAGATCTGCAAAGAGGAGTGGGACAAAATCCCTCCTGAGATGTGTGCAAACCTGGTGGCCAACTACAAGAAACGTCTGACCTCTGTGATTGCCAACAAGGGTTTTGCCACCAAGTACTAAGTCATGTTTTGCAGAGGGGTCAAATACTTATTTCCCTCATTAAAATGCAAATCAATTTATATAACATTTTTGACATGCGTTTTTCTGGATTTTTTTGTTGTTATTCTGTCTCTCACTGTTCAAATAAACCTACCATTAAAATTATAGACTGATCATGTCTTTGTCAGTGGGCAAACGTACAAAATCAGCAGGGGATCAAATACTTTTTTCCCCTCACTGTATAATGTTTTAGCCTATATACTGGTGCTGTATGTTGATTCAATGTGTTTGAAGCAATACATCATATAAATGTTATCCTCAAGGCATGTCATTTATAGCCATTAATGAAACTGCCCATCATTCTCCTCTCCAGTCCTGTCAATTACTTCATTAGCTAACATTTACAGCTAAATGTATCACATTTGACAGAGATTACTATACTAGCATGGCCTGTGTGTAGGAGTGTGTTCAAATAGACACATCACTGTCAGTCTACAGAAAACAACACACTCTATGTCTATTTGAAGCCTTGTTTTGACTGTACCTGCCCTTACAGAAAAACCACATGATTTCACATGTGAAATTTCACATGAAATCATGTAGTAAAACAGTGTTGTATTAAAACGTGTTTTTGGAACACTTTACATGTTTTCACGTGTAGTTTCATGTTATCACGTTGCTTTACGTGTTATCACATGAAAACATGTGTTTTTGGAACACTTCACGTGTTCACGTGAAATTGATGTGGTTTGTCCCATAAGGGTGCATACTGTCACGATCGTCGTAGGAGTGAGTAGACCAAGGCGCAGCGTGTGAAACAAACATGACTTTAATTAGTTAAAGTATACCAAACAAAACACGACTCGTGAAGTCCACGGTAAACAAATACCGACACGGAACAAAAACCCACAAACACAAAGTGAAACACAGACAGTTAAATATGGCTCCCAATCAGAGACAACCAGCCGACAGCTGACACTCGTTGCCTCTGATTGGGAGTCACACAGGCAAACATAGAAACAGACAACCTAGAACCCCCAACATAGACATATCACACATAGAATAAACACACCCTGGCTCAACAAATAGAGTCCCAGAGCCAGGGTGTGACAGTACCCCCCCCCTAAAGGCGTGGACTGCGACCGCGCCTAAATACGAGCAAAACAGGGGAGGGCTGGGTGGGCATTCCTCCTCGGCGGCGGCTCCGGCTCCGGTCTTGCCCACCACCCTCCAACAAACCCCCCATAGCGCCCCTGGTCCGGTCTGGCCCCGCTGGCTGGAGCTGGACTGGACGTAGCAGGAGCGGTAGGCTTCAGCTCCTTAGTGGAGCAGTTGAGCGGTACCTGAATTGGCACCGATGACCCAGGCACGGGTTGTGCCGGACTGACGACTCGCACCCCTGGCTTGGTGCGAGTGGCAGGAACGGGCCGGGCCGGGCTGGCGACGCGCACCGTAGACTTGGTGCGAGTGGCAGGAACAGGCCGGACCGGGCTGGCGACGCGCACCGTAGACTTGGTGCGTGGAGCAGGGACAGGCCGGGCCGGGCTGGCGACACACCCCGTAGGCTTGGTGCGTGGAGCAGGGACAGGCCGGGCTGGGCTGGCGACGCACACCGTAGGCTCGGTGCGTGGAGCAGGAACAGGCCGGGCTGGGCTGGCGACGCACACCGTAGGCTTGGTGCGTGGAGCAGCAACTGGCCGGACTGGGCTGGCGACGCACACCGTAGGCTTGGTGCGTGGAGCAGGGACAGGCCGGGCTGGGCTGGCGACGCACACCGTAGGCTTGGTGCGTGGAGCAGGGACAGGCCGGGCCGGGCTGGCGACGCACACCGTAGGCTTGGTGCGTGGAGCAAGGACAGGCCGGGCTGGGCTGTCGACGCACACCGTAGGCTTGGTGCGTGGAGCAGGGACAGGCCGGACTGGGCTGGCAACGCACACCGTAGGCTTGGTGCGTGGAGCAGGGACAGGCCGGACTGGGCTATGGAGACGGATAGGAGACCTGGAGTGAAGAGCTGCCACAACCCGTCCTGGCTGAATGCCTACCTTCACACACTCTGTGTGAGGCATCAGCACAGGACGTACAGGGCTGTGTACCCGTACTGGCATAACAGCACGTGACACTGGCGCAGGATATCCGGGACCGAGGAGAGGCACTGGAGGCCACGAGCGCTGAGCCGGCACACTCCGTCCTGGCTGCATGCCCACCTTCGCACAACACGTGCGGGGTGCTCGCACAGGACGTACCGGACTATGCCGGACCACTCGTGGCACAGTGCGCAGCTCCGCATACCGCGGAACCTGCCCAGTCTCATGCTGCCATGCCTGAGTACGGGGAGTTGGCTCTGCTCTCCATCCAGGCTCCGCCAACCTGTCTTCTGGCCCCCAAAACCCGGTGGCCTCCTCTCCTAATCTCCCAATTCGCCCTGTGGCAGCCTCCTGCTGCCCAGTCGCCCATGCCGTGTGCCCCCCCCTAAAAAATTATTGGGGGTGCCTCTCGCCTGTCCGACCACGGCCCGGTTGACGCCGCTTCTCCACTCCTGCCTGGATCTCCCCCTTCATCGCCTTCCGGTCCCGGACGGCCTCCTCCTTCGTAATCTGCCCCCAGCCGAGGAGGACATCCACCAGCGTTACCTCCTGCGTGTGTTCCTGGACACGCTGCTTGGTCCTGGTTTGGTGGGTTTTTCTGTCACGATCGTCGTAGGAGTGAGTAGACCAAGGCGCAGCGTGTGAAACAAACATGACTTTAATTAGTTAAAGTATACCAAACAAAACACGACTCGTGAAGTCCACGGTAAACAAATACCGACACGGAACAAAAACCCACAAACACAAAGTGAAACACAGACAGTTAAATATGGCTCCCAATCAGAGACAACCAGCCGACAGCTGACACTCGTTGCATTTACATTTTACATTTACATCGTTGCCTCTGATTGGGAGTCACACAGGCAAACATAGAAACAGACAACCTAGAACCCCCAACATAGACATATCACACATAGAATAAACACACCCTGGCTCAACAAATAGAGTCCCAGAGCCAGGGTGTGACACATACCTGATAGAAAGTTCAAGATAGTGTCACTGTTTTAAGAATAGAAAGCACCTTGATGATGATTCCTTGCAACTTGATGCTGGCTTCCTGCTCTGACAGTACAACACTGAATATTAATGCTCTAGAGTAGACTATAAATACTCTAAATAATACCACAGAAGTGCAAAGAGAGAATCACAAGGAATGCCACCTTTTTCTGTGGCCCTAACAGAAAAACAAATAATGAAGCAACATTGTCCCTCGGGGATGGAGTGTCTATGTTTAAGTGAATGCAGGGTGGGCTGTTCAGTCTGGCTGTGGATATAAAGTAACTTGTGTACAAGACTCTGAATGTGTACCAAATGGTACCCTATTCCCTATAAAGTGCACTACTTTTGAGTATAGCCATATGGACCCTGGTCAAAAGTAGTGTAATAAATAGGGGATAGGGTGCCATTTGGGACAGTCTCTCAAAGTGTTCCTCGTATATGAATCCAATCAGTGAAGTGATATATGTATTTCAGTACAGCAGGTAGAGTAGTTGTAACCTCATTATTACAGTACTTTCCAACTGCATGTTTTTATTTGTTTACACCTGAAATGGAGAGTGTATACTGCAGACCCTCCATAGACTCTAATAGGTTTTAAATGAGACAATTCTCAGTTGGTAGAGCATGGCGCTTGCAACGCCAGGGTTGTGGGTTCATTTCCCACGGGGGGCCAGTATGAAAAATTTATGCACACACTAACTGTAAGTCGCTCTGGATAAGAGCGTCTGCTAAATGACTAAAATGTAAATGTAAATTCAACATCATTTTTAGATTACACACTAATCCCAAGGATTACCCAGAGGAGATTATATGGTAACAAGCCATATATTGAGGCAGGGTGGGGGTGCAGTTTGGGGGGCACAATGAAACATGGCTACAGCTGTCTCTTTTGAATCACTTTCACATGTTCTGTTTCCATGTAATTTCACCAGTCTGTTCCCTAAAGCAGGAGCCACCTTACCAAGGGTTAGGGTGAGTGAGCCACCTTACCAAGGGTTAGTGTTAGTGAGCCACCTTACCAAGGCCATATCCATTCATGTGTGTTGTTTCTATCTGTACTGCAGGACGGTGAGAGTCTGCAAAGGGAACCTGAGTTTTGGATTCACCCTCAGGGGCCATGCACCTGTATGGATCGACTCAGTCATCCCAGGTAGGTTGCTTACAGCAGTGTGTGTGTGTGTGTGTGTTTGTGCAGACAGGCATGCACACATGCGCACAGACACAGACACATGGATACACACACACAACACACCATGTGGGCAAGTGTCAAATGCACAGACTGGTGCCAATCAAGGCATATTTATTGTCAACCTGTATGTCGTGTTGCCACAGTGTTCACACCAGCTATGTGCTGAGGCTTTCTGGAGGTCCATCTGTGAGCACAGACTCTGTAGCCTATATTATGTATCTCTCTCTCTCTCTCTCTCTCTCTCTCTCTCTCTCTCTCTCTCTCTCTCTCTCTCTCTCTCTCTCTCTCTCTCTCTCTCTCTCTCTCTCTCTCTCTCTCTCTCTCTCTCTCTCTCCAGGGAGTCCAGCAGATAAGGCGGGGCTCAAACCTGGAGACCGTATCCTGTTCCTCAATGGACTTGACATGAGGTTAGACAGCATTCGAAATGAGGCTTAGTCGATTTATATAGAAACATATGATTTACTGGTTCATTGACGTTTGTTTGTATGTTGTCAAGCCAACCTCCTCTTGTTGTATTTACTTCAGGCTACTGCTCTTGTTTCTTGACCTCAGGTAGCTAACTGTAAGCTTTGTATGGATTTGGAAACCAGTGTTCATATCTCACACTCTTGTAGTGACAGAATAATACAACTTTTTTTAAATAGATGAAAGAACAAGCATTACCTGACAGCTGTGTTGTATTGAATTGGTTAATTACTTAGAGTGTGGATAAACAGCAGAGTAGTTTCCTCTGCAGTGGTAGTTTGTGGTAGGGATCAGAGCCTTAGATACTGTAGTATAGAGACTTCAATATAAGGTTTTGGTTCCGGCCTTTTCAGTTGTTTCCATTAGAATGTGCTACTTTATGGGGTATTGGGCGGCGCATAATTGGCCCTGCGTCGTCCAGGGTAGGGGAGGGAATGGCCGGCAGGGATGTAGCTCAGTTGGTAGAGCATGGCGTTTGCAACGCCAGGGTTGTGGGTTCAATTCCGACGGGGGACCAGTATGAAAAATAAAATAATGTATGCACTCACTAACTGTAAGTCGCTCTGGATAAGAGCATCTGCTAAATGACTAAAATATAAATATATGTATGGTTCCAAAAGGGTTATTTGGCTGTCCCCATAGGAGAACCCTTTTTGGTTTAGGTAGAACTATTTTGGGTTCAATATAGAACCTCTGTTTAAAGGATTCTACATGGAACTCAAAAGGGTTCTACCTGGGACCAAAAAGGGTTATTCAAAGGGTTCTCCTCTTGGGACAGCCGAATAACCATTTTAGGTTCTAGATAGCACCTTTTTTTTCTAAGAGTGTAGTGGTGATCATGGTAGAGAGTCTGTAGTATATTGACACTATCTCTGTATCTCAATATGTGTCTGAAGGAGTTGTTCCCATGAGAAGGTCGTCTCCATGCTGCAGGGCAGCGGTGCCATGCCCACCCTGGTCGTGGAGGAAGGCCCCCCCACCTTCACGCTGGCCGAGCCCGAGCAGCCAGGAGGGCCAGGGAGGGCGTCCCCGGGTGGAGGCGTCCCCCGCTCCCCAGTGCTCAACTCCCTGCAGTGGGTGGCTGAGATCCTGCCTTCCTCTATCAGGGTCCAGGGGCGCACCTTCGGACAGCAGCTGGAGCACCTGCTCACTATCCAGGAGAGATACACCATCTGCAAAGCCCTGGAGAACTTCTTCCAGCATAGGTGAGAGGGAGGGAGGGAGGGAAGGATAGGGAGGGAGGGAGAGGGGGAGGGAGAGACAGTGAGAGAAATCAGAGAAAGCTACAAAATATGTCGAGAGAGAGTGAAAGAGAGATTGAAAGAGAGAGTGAAAGAGTGAGTGGAAGAGAGATTGAAAGAGAGTGAAAGAGAGATTGAAAGAGTGAGTGAAAGAGAGATTGCAAGCGAGTTTGAAAGAGAGAGTGAAAGAGGGAGTGAAAGAGAGAGTGGGTGTGAAAGAAGAGATAACCTACTGGTTTGAGAGACCATGGTACAGAAACAGGACCTTCAGCCCTACAATTACAGTGGCTTGCGAAAGTATTCACCCCCCTTGGCATTTTTCCTATTTTGTTGCCTTATCCTGGAATTAAAATGGATTTTTTGGGGGGTTTGTATCATTTGATATACACAACATGCCTACCACTTTGAAGATGCAAAATAAAAAAATGTGTGAAACAAACAAGAAATAAGACAAAAAAATAGAAAACTTGAGTGTGCATAACTATTCACCCCCCCCAAAATCAATGCTTTGTAGAGCCACATTTTGCAGCAATTACAGCTGCAAGTCTCTTGGGGTATGTCTCTATAAGCTTGGCACATCTAGCCACTGGGATTTTTGCCCATTCTTCAAGGCAAAACTGCTCCAGCTCCTTCAAGTTGGAAGGGTTTCTCTGGTGTACAGCAATCTTTAAGTCATACCACATATTATCAATTGGATTGAGGTCTGGGCTTTGACTAGGCCATTCCAAGACATTTAAATGTTTCCCCTTAAACCACTCAAGTGTTGCTTTAGCAGTATGCTTAGGGTCATTGTTCTGCTGGAAGGTGAACCTCCGTCCCAGTCTCAAATCTCTGGAAGACTGAAACAGGTTTCCCTCAAGAATTTCCTTGTATTTATCGCCATCCATCATTCCTTCAATTCTGACCAGTTTCCCAATCCCTGCCGATGAAAAACATCCCCACAGCATGATGCTGCCACCACCATGTTTCACTGTGGGGATGGTGTTCTCGAGGTGATGAGAGTTGTTGGGTTTGATGGCCAAAAAGCTAAATTTTAGTCTCATCTGACCAGAGTACCTTCTATGTTTGGGGAGTCTCCCACATGCCTTTTGGCAAACACCAAACTTGTTTGCTTATTTTTTTCTTCAAGCAATGGCTTTTTTCTGGCCACTCTTCCGTAAAGCCCAGCTCAAAGTTTCTGATATTTTTTCATAACCCAACCCTGATCTGTAATTCTCCACAACTTTGTCCCTGACCTGTTTGGAGAGCTCCTTGGTCTTCATGGTGCCGCTTGCTTGGTGGTGCCCCGTGCTTAGTGGTGTTGCAGACTCTGGGGCCTTTCAGAACAGGTGTATATATACTGAGATCATGAGACAGATCATGTGACACTTAGATTGCACACAGGTGGACTTTATTTAACTAATTATGTGACTTCTGAAGGTAATTGGTTGCACCAGATCTTATTTAGGGACTTCATAGCAAAGGGGGTGAATACATATGCATGCGCCACTTTTCCGTTATTTATTTTTTTGAATTCTTTAAAACAAGGTATTTGTTTCATTTCACTTGACCAATTTGGACTATTTTGTGTATGTCCATTACATGAAATCCAAATAAAATGTGATTTAAATTATAGGTTGTAATGCAACAAAATAGGAAAAACGCCAAGGGGGATGAATACTTTTGCAAGACACTGTACACTGTCTAGAATAAGTTACCATCATTTTCTCTTCATGCAAGGTTCTGTAAGACCACTGTATTAGCGTGACCAATGATTAGACAGCCAGATGACCCTAACCCCGCCAAGCCCCTCCCCCCTCCTCTCTGTTTCCATGGCGACAGGAATGTTGACACTCTGATCGTGGACGTTTTCCCGGTGTTGGACACGCCAGCCAAGCAGGTGATCTGGCGTTTTGTCTACCAGCTTCTGACCTACGAAGAGCAGGAGCACTGCCAGAGCAAGATATCACGTTTCCTCGGTTACAAGACTGCAGGTGGGTTCTGGGAGGTGTGTGTGTATGTGTTTGCTTATGCAAGTATATGTGATATCTGCGTGTACATTTGTGATTTTTGGGGGTGTATGTGTAGATATGAAAGAGAACGTCAATCTGTGATTGTGTCTGTGTGTGTGTGTGTGTGTGTGTACACTGACATACACACACTGTGTGTATTCTAGCGCCAGCCCCCCCACCTGAGCCAGAGCCCGCCCCCGAGCCCCATCGCCGTAGCAGCTCCATGAAAGTGACAGGAACCGCCTACAGGGCCAGCATGCGTGGGCGGAGCTCTGACGACCTCGTCATCGGCACTCACCTGGGGATGGGTACTTGCGTTTGTCTTTGTCCTTCATCTTCATCACCAGTAAAAGTAGCACCATCATTACTATCAGTGGCTATATCATCGTCATCATCATCATTATTATCACCATCATCATCAGTATTGTCATAAGTAGCATGAAATAAATATTTCTGACACTAGGTGGAGCTTTTGCTTACACCTACCCAGTCAAGTGAATGGGTATCAAGAAAGACGTATTTTTTGGAATGCCTTGAAACCTAATGCAGTATGTTTCCTGTAGGGATCCGTACTGATCCAGGGGAGATGGGGATGAGGCTGGCTCCAGGGGAGAGACAGTCAGGAGACGGGACGTCCCTCCCAGAGACCCCCAACAACCTCACCAACGTGGGTACCCAAGTGAGACTGAGAGAAGTGGTCCTGTGTGGCTCGGTCGGTAGAGCATGGCGCTTGCAACGCCAAGCGTCGTGGGTTCGATTCCCGCTGAGGCCACCCATATGTAAAATTAGTGCCCCCAGCCGACTTACGACTGTAAGTCGCTTTGGATAAAAATGTCTGCTAAATGGGATATATTAGAATAAGCATGACTAAAACAGTGGTCACCAACCCTAGTCATGGAGAGCTACCATGTCTGCAGCTTTTTGCTCCAGCCCTCACTATAAAACACACTGGATTAAATTACTCAAGGACCCAGTGAGTGGCTCATTAATTCAAGCAGGTGTGTCAGTGTTAGGCTGGAACAAAAGCCTGTACACTCATTGGCTCTTGGGAACTAGGACTAGTGACCACTGATTTAGATTGTTTCCTCTTTAGGGGCTTATCTTCTGGCTTTGATCTCTTCTATCTGAGTTGTTATGAAAGGGAATTTATTCTCTCTGTCTAGCTGTCTGCAGTGTATGCTGAGCTGGAGAACGTGTACTCAGGGAAGAGGTCCAAGTCTCTGAAGGCTCGCGCTCCTCCTCCTGCAGACAGTCTGGTAGAGCTGGAAGTCCTCGAACACGCAGGCTCTCCGTCCATGCACGCTAACACAGGTAGTTACTCCAACCGGTAACGCTTTACTTGAAGTGTTGTTCATCATGACGCGTCCAGGAAATCTGGTTAAAATAACTTAATTACAAGCAGGTTGAAATCTGAATTGTAGCTTGCCTGACATAGATGTATGTCTTCTAGTTTGAGTTGAGTCCACCTCTCTCTCTGTTAGTCAGTGGAGTGTGAATATGTTCACAAGCACAGGTAGCTACTGGGTATGAAAACATCTAACCAAATAGCTATAACAGCAGAAATTAATAGACCATGTATTGTGCATTGACATGATCTACAACCCTTGGTCAACATAATAGTTGATCAATGCAATGTTAGATGTTCTTCTCTATAGGAGCAGTGATGTCATTGTTCCTCTCCACAGGTAGCCGTAAGGGCCCCCCACCACCTCCCTCCGCCTGGCAGGAGCCCCTCCCTAGCCCCCCTGCCCCGGTCCAGTTCTACCCCCCAGGTCTCACCTCCCAGACCAGTGCCGAGTCCAACCCCTACATCAGCCTGGACAGCCCCCCTCCCTCGCCCCCCGACTACCCCGCCAGCCCACCCTCCCACGCCCGTCTCAATAAGAGGCGCTACACGTTCTCTCATCCGCCGCGCTCCTCCGATACAGACCGTTTCCTGGACGCGCTGAGCGAGCAGCTGGGTCAGAGGGTTGCCATCGTCGACGACTTCCTGTCACCCGAGAACGACTACGAGGAGGTAGGGTCGTAAAGATGCACATCTGTATAGAGCATTAGATGGTTGATTATGATATGTTTGACAAAGACAGTAAGCTGCTTGTCTTGCATGACTTTAGTGATTATTGTATATATATTCAGACCCCTTGACTTATTCCACATTGTGTGTAGATGAGGAAAACATTTATTTAATCAATTTTAGAATAAGGCTGTAACGTAACCAAATGTGGAAAAAGGGAAAGGGTCTGAATACTTTCCGAATGCACTGTATATATATTAAAAACAAAAAACTATATTTTAAGTGAGAATTAGGCATTGGTCTGAAGCCGAAAAAGAAAGGAAATTCACAAGCACAGCAATGCCTACTCCACCCATGCTCTACCAAGGTTTTCCAGCACACAGCTTTGACCTACTAAAACAATGTGTATGCAGGTTGCTTAGGATTCAAACCTTCTCAAACAGCCTAATTCATACTCTTAGAGGAGGTGCTCCCACAATAATGTGATTTGTACTGCATACAGTATTGGATTCTTCACACACCACACTAATCCCACTCCACTACCTTTCCAAGGTCCAAAAGTATTGGGAGAGTGACACATTTTTTGTTGTTTTGGCACTTTGGATTTGAAATGATACAGTGACTGTGAGTTTAAAGTGCAGACTGTCAGCTCTATTGTGAGGGTATTTTCATACATATCGAACCGTTACACACTTTTTGTACATAGTCCCACCATTTTAGGGGCCTAAAAATATTAGGACAAATTCACTTATATGTGTATTAAAGTAGTCAAAAGTTAAGTATTTGGTCCCATATTCATAGCACACAATGAATACATTAAGCTTGTGACTCTACAAATTTGTTGGATACATTTGCTGTTTGTTCTGGTTGTGTTTCAGATTATTTTGTGCCCAATAGAAATGAATGGTAAATAATGTATTGTGTCATTTTGAAGTTACTTTTATTGTTAATAAGAATAGAATATGTTTCTAAACACTTCTACATTAATGTGAATGCTACCATGATTATGGATAGTGCTAAATGAATCATGAATAATGATGAGTGAGAAAGACGCAGAAATATCATACCCCCAAGAATGCCAAGAGTGCAAAGCTGTCATCAAGGCAAAGGGTGGCTATTTGAAGAATCTCAAATATAAAATATATTTTGATTTGTTGAACACTTTTTTGGTTACTACATGATTCCATATGTGTTATTTCATAGTTTTGATGTCTTCACTATTATTCTACAATGTAAAAAATTTTAAAAATAAAGAAAAACCCTTGAATGAGTAGGTGTGTCCAAACTTTTGACTGGTAGTGTGTGTGTGTGTGTGTGTGTATGTATGTATATATATATATATATATATATATATATATATATATATATATATATATATATATATATATATATACTGGACAACAAATTATGTGAGACAAAACACATACATTTTTAAAACATAATTTGAAAGGCAAATTATATTTTTGAAAGACACCTTTTGAGTGTGGAAATTTTGTATAATTTTGTATAATCACCTTCTGGTGTAAAAACCATGGAAATAGACCAACATAGATACTGTAGTACAGGGTTCTTCAATTCCGGTCCTGGAGGGCCGAAACACCTCTGTTTTTCATCCTCTCCTTCTAATCAGGGGCTAATTCAGACCTGGGACACCAGGTGAGTGCAATTAACTACCAGGTAGAAATAAAAAACAGAAGTGTTTCGGCCCTCCAGGACCAGAATTGAAGAACCCTGCTGTAGTAGGTAAAAGCTGTGTGCTGGAAAACCTTGGTAGAGCATGGGTGGAGTAGGCATTGTGGTGCTCGTGCATTTCTTTTCTTTTTTCGGCTTCAGACCAATGCCTACTTCTCACATAAAACTTAGTTTTTTGTTTTTTATATATATATAATTTGTGTATTTCTATTAGGAAATTCTACCGTAAAGCACCTCAGACTATAAATTACACTGGAGCAATGGCCCGAGCCTTAATGAATCTATGTGATTGGTGGTAATGCCAGGATGTTGTCCAGATGAGCTTCCCAGATGAGGAGGATGAGGATGACGAGGAGGTGGGGGTGGATGATGAAGATGGAGACGGGGGTTTCATAATACCCCCTGAGCTGAGCAGCCCCAGCGAGTACCAGGGCAGCAGCGGAGAGGACGCCTCCTCCCTCACCTACTCCTCCTCCTCAGAACACATCCCTCCTCCCCCCATGACTCCCCCGCCACCTCCACCCATCCAATTCAATGATCCTCCTCTACCCCCAAGCTACACCGCCACCCCTGAACAGTCTCCCAGAATACAACTACCTTTCCGCCGCCACCCTGGGCCGCCTCCACCCCCTCCTCCTCGCTCCAACCCGCCGCCCAAACGCCAGTCCATTCACAAGGTGCTTCCTACCCGGGAGGACCTTCTAGCCCACGCTGCAATACAGGAACAAAAAGCGTACCAGGAGAAACAAGCATTACAGGAGCAACAAGCTTACCAGGACCAACAAGCGTTTCAGGAACAACAAGCTTACCAGGACCAACAAGCGTACCAAGAGCGACAAGTGTACCAGGAACAACAAGCAATCCAGGAGCAACGAGCATTCCAGAAGCAACAAGCATTTCAGGAACAAAAAGCTTACCAGGAGCAACAAGCACATCAAGCGCAACAGAAGCGACAAGCTTACCAGGAACAACAAGCATTCCAGGAGCAACAAGCTTACCAGGAGCAACAAGCTTACCAGGAGCAACAAGCACATCAAGAACAACAAGCATACCAGGAGCAACAAGCGTACCAGGAGCAACAAGTGTACCAGGAGCAACAAGCGTACCAGGAGCAAAATATTTACCAGGGGCACCAGTCACTGCCTGCCCAGTCCTCGCACAAAGCACACCCCCTGCAGCAGCTTCACCAGTCCCTGCCCCCCCTCCCCTCTCCAGAGGCAGCCCACACCCATCCAGACCATCCAAACCACCCAGACCCCTCACTCTACCAGATGCACCAAGCTCAACAACAGACTCGTCGTCAGAGCCGTCGTCAGACTCACTCAGCCACATCACCTCACAACCCCCCACGTTCCCCTGTCCATCCAGATCAACAGAGTCAGTACTCGGAGGCAATCTATCAGAGTCTTCATACACAGTCACATCACTCATCTATGGAGCTCCTTCACCAAGCTCATCAGATCCAGCAGCACCACTCCTCCATGGAGCTCCTTCATCAAGCTCATCAGGTCCAGCAGCACCACTCCTCCATGGAGCTCCTTCATCAAGCTCAGGAAGTCCAGCAGCACCACTCCTCCATGGAGCTCCTTCAACAAGCTCATCGGGTCCAGCAGCACCATTCATCCATGGAGCTTCTTCACCAACCTCACCACTCATCTACAGAGCTCCTTCACCAAGCTCATCAGATCCAGCAGCACCACTCATCCACGGAGCTCCTTCACCAAGCTCATCAGATCCACCAAGATCAGCCTGCTTCACTAACAGTACACCTGGATCAGGAGAGCCACCAGTCTCTTCAGACTCATCAGAGCCATCAGACTCACCCATCTTCCCAGGCCAGCCACCAGGGTCAGCAGACTCATCAAACTCGTCAATCTCTCAAGTCTCATCGCACTCACCAGCCATCTCCCCAGCGTCCCCACTCCATCCAGCAGACTTACCACCACACTCCCCAGATCCAGCACATCCACCACCAGGTCCCTTCCCAGCCCACTCAGCCAGAGCTCCACCAGATCCACCTCATCCATCAGCCCACCCAGCAGCGCCACCACCCCCAGCCCACCCTGTCCACCTTCCAGCCCCTTCCACCCCACCAGCCCACCCTCTCCACCTTCCAGCCTCTGCCCCAACACCAACACCAACCCCACCAAACCCACAAGGTCCACCCCTCCAACCAGGGTCGTCCTCAGTCCCAGCCCTCTCAGCGGCTACTCAGTCAATCCCAGTCTCACCACCACTCCCACCTCCAACCCCAGGCCCAACCTCAGCCCAAGCAGCATTCCCAGTCCCAGAATAACTTGGACCAGTTGGGGAAACAGGAGCCTCCTCCTCCTCCGCCCCTGCCCCCTCCTGGAACCCCGCCTCCGCTGCCTCGCCCCGGCCTTCCAAGGATGGACTCCAACCATATGAGTGTAAAGAGGCTGCGCTGGGAACAGGTGGAGAACTCTGAGGGCACCATCTGGGGACAGGTGAGTTAGTCACAAATTGGATAGGTGAGTTAGTCAGCATTGAGACAGATGAGTTGGTCAGGATTGGGTCAGGTGAGTGTTTGGACAAGTGTGTTAGTCAGGGTTGGGAAAGGTTAGTCAGCCACAGTTTGGACGGGAGTAAGTCAGGATTTGGACAGGTGAGTTAGTCAGCATTGAGATAGGTGAGTTAGTCAGGGTTGCAACAGGTGAGTTAGTCAAGGTTGGGACAGGTGTCTTAGTCAAGGTTGTGAAAGGTTAACTTTGTTAGGTGAGGTTGGATGGGGACAGGTAAATTAGTCAGGATTGGGACATGTTGGTCAGCCACAGTTTGGACGGGAGTAAGTCAGGATTTGGACAGGTGAGTTAGTCAGGGTTGCAACAGGTGAGTTAGTCAAGGTTGGGACAGGGGTTTTAGTCAAGGTTGTGAAAGGTTAACTTTGTTAGGTGAGGTTGGATGGGGACAGGTAAGTTAGTCAGGATTGGGACAGGTATGTCAGCCACAGTTTGGACAGGAGTTAGTCAGGGTTGGAACAGGTAGGTTAGTCAAGGTTGGGACAGGTGTATTAGTCAGGGTTGGGACAGGTGTACTCTGCAAGAAAATACAGGTGGGTTAGTCAGGGTTAGGGGCAGGTGAGCTAGCCAAGGTTGGAACAGGTGAGTTAGTCAGGGTTGGGTCAGGTTTTAGATTTACAACCGTTACATTTATTTTTTTATTTTTTACAGCAGTCAATTTCTGAAATGACAAGCATTAGCTTGAACTTAATGAGTAGGTGGTGCATAATGTACATAATGCCTGTTTTTAATCTGTGTGTTGCAGTTGGGAGAGGATTCTGATTATGACAAACTGAATGACATGGTGAAGTATCTGGATCTAGAACTGCACTTTGGGACACAAAAGAACCCCAGTGAGTATAATGTGCCCACGTGTGTATGTGCATGTGGGTGTTTGTGTGTATGCACGCATAATGCATATGTTAGTGTGCATACAGTATGTTTGCACATACTGTACATGTGTAAGTCTCTTCTACAAAACCATTCACACACCACCACCAATGAGTCAGTTCCTGCATAGTGTGTCTAATATGAATACTTCTTCATCTTGAGCAATGTGTGTGAATCCCACCATGGTTTTGAATTGCTTTTGATCAGTGGTCCCTCTGACGAATGACAGCAGCATTACCGCCATAGGCACTTCACTGACCCATTTAAGTCCGATACTTGAAATTATGTATTTAGAAATACATTGAAAATCCTGATATGGGCATTTTCTGCTCCTTAGCAGAGTCTCTTTCTCCTTTGATCTCTGTCTTCACAGTCTTCATTTCTGCCTCTCTTCTCATGTTTCTCTGTTTCCCTCTCTCCCTCCATCAGTAGACCATGTGCACTAACATGTTCTGTGTCAGTTTCTCTTCCAGACCCAGCCCCTCAGTCGGAGACCTTCAAGAAGAAAGACATAGTGGAGATTCTGTCCCATAAGAAGGCCTACAACGCATGTAAGTATGAGCGTGGAGAACACAAGGAGGGTGCTACATTGTTCCAGGCTGTGTTACACTGCACTTCAGATCTTATGTTATTGTTCTAATCTAGTCTGTGTTGACTGAAACCATGAGACTGTGTCACACTTTTACTGTGGCATCTGACCTTTGACCCTTTAATCTCTTGACCCATGACCCCCAGCCATCTTGATCGCCCACCTGAAGCTGTCCCCAGGTGAACTGCGCCAGGTGCTGATGACCATGGCCACAGAGCGGCTGGAGCCGGCCCACATCAAGCAGCTGCTGCTATACGCCCCTGACGCGGAGGAGGTCAAGCAGTATGAACAGTACAGCGAGGACCCGGCCAAGCTCAGCGAGCCTGACCAGTTTGTACTACAGGTACTGGGCCTAGACTGCAGTGGAGATGCTCAGCAGGTTTAGGGGATCGTATTGGATGTATTTGTGTTGTTTTGTTGTGGTGTACTGTGGGTGAAAGTAGTAGTAGTAGTAGTAGAAATAGTAATAGTAGTAGAAATAGGAGTAGTAGTAGTAGCAGCAGTAGTAGTAATAGTAGTAGTAGAAATAGTAGTAATAGTAGTAGTTGCAGTAGTAGTAGAAATAGTAGTAGTAGTAGTAGTAGTAGTAGTAGTAGTAGTAGTAGTAGTAGTAGTAGTAGTAGTAATAGTAGTAGTAGCAGCAACAGTAGTAGTAGTCGTAGCAGCAGTAGTAGTAGTAGCAGCAGCAATAGTAGTAGTTGTAGTAGTAGTAGTAGTAGTAGAAATAGTAGTAGTAATATAAGCAGCAGTAGTAGTAGTTGTTGTAGTAGTAGTAGTTGTTGTAGTAGTAGCAGCAGCAGCAGTAGTAGTAGTAGTAGAAATAGTAGTAGTAGTAGTAATATAAGTAGAAGTAGTAGTAGTAGTAGTAGTAGTAGTAGCAGTAGTAGTAGCAACAGCAGTAGTAGTAGTAGTAGTCGTAGCAGCAGTAGTAGTAGAACTAGTAGCAGTAGAGCTAGTAGTAGTAGTAGCAGCATTAGTAGTTGTAGTAGTAGTAGTTGTTGTAGTAACAGCAGTAGTAGTAGTAGTAGTAGAAATAGTTGTAGAAATAGTAGTAGTAGTAGTTGTTGTTATAGTAGCAGCAGTAATAGTAGTAGTAGTAGAAGCATCAGCACGAGTAGTAGTAGTAGTAGTAGTAGCAGTAGGAGTAGTAGTAGTAGTATAGTTTAATGGTTGCTCACAGTCATAGACTGAGACTTTGGTTATGTGTAGGTGTTGTTTCTGTTTCCTCCTTTGTAATTGTGTGTGCATGCGTGTGTGTGCGTATGCATAATGTCATAGATGCTGTCAGTACCAGAGTACAAGACTCGTCTGAGAAGCCTCCACTTCAAAAGCACCCTGCAGGAGAAGACAGAGGAGATGAGGGGGGGCTATGACTGCATCTACAACGCCTCCATGGAGCTCAAGACCAGCAAGAAACTGGCCAAGATACTGGAGGTATACAATTCTGTACTCTGACATGCAGGGGCGCAACTTTGGTTTTAGAAGTGGGGGGGACATAACTTGGTGGGGGGTCTGCTGATCCTCCCATTTTTGGGGGCATCTAAAGCTCTTTTCCTGCATTTCTACAGTCTAATATGACCCATGGCCCTTCTAGCCATCTCTATTTAGAACAACATAAAGTAAGCAAAAATGCACAGTCATCAAGCTAGGTAAGAGATCATTATTAAATATGTTAAAGTGATTGATAAGACTGAACTAGATCAAAGATAATTCAATAATACATATTTTGTTGCACCTTTAACCAATAGCCTAACAAATGAACAACTCTTACAAATAAAATACAAAGACTTTTGATTGTCTTTATTAAGACATCCTCTATATCAAATTTCAGCCAGACCGCCAGCCAGCCCGAGCCGCCTGCACGCCCAACCCCCACCAGTCTAGTTAATAACTCAACTCTCTCCCCAACACAACTTCCTTCCTATCTTTTTTTTTTATGTCTCAAGGGAAAGGTTTGGAAAACAAAAGTTGAATGAAAACACATATACACCTGCACATTAAGACACAGAAACAGTACACCCTCCATATAATTAATACCATAGGCCTAATATGACTGTAGAGCTCTTTTTACTTGCATACAATATAGCTGGGTCACCCAATCCTGTCCCTAGGGGTCTACGGCCCTGCAGCGCCCCAACCCAGCACACTCCACTCAGCTTTAGGATCTTAGTGAAACATTAATTATTGGTTTCAGGTGTGTTAGGCCAAGGCCAAAGTGTCAACCAACAGTACGGCAGACCCCCAGGGCCAGGACTGAGCAGCCCAGCAGCTAGGGATTGCCTAAATAGGTATCTCCCCTGAAAGTGGGCATGTTTTCAATACAGACTCCTTTTGTCGTACATATAAGGCATCCAGACCTTATGAAAGTTGCACAGTATACCCTTAATCTTGTAATACATCAAATACATAAAATCTAGTGATACATAACTTAACATTTCTTCCATCCATTGTGGGAGGATAACCAACCTTCCAATTAATGGCAATGCATTTCTTAGCCCCTTTAAATGCTAGGTTACACAGTTTCTTCTGATAATAGTCTCCAGTGTCAACATTTCCAAGCAAACAAAAACAGGGAGAAGGGAGAATCTGTAGACATGCTGAGATAAAAGAACGTACTCTTTGCCAGAATTCAGCCAGCCTTCACAAGACCATAACATATGCAAATATGTCCCCTTTTGTGTTTTACACCACCAGCAGAATAGTTACATTTGTGTGCATGATATTCCGTTTCACTGGCATATAGTACGTTCTATGGATGGTCTTAAACTGCAGTCATTTATGTCTTGGATTATATGAACATAACTGGGCATTCTAACATATCTGTCTCCATTATCATCAATAGTGTCTCCCAGGTCTTCCTCACATTTTTGTTTTACTTGTTGTGTCATCGGGAAAAGCCTCTATCAACCCTTGATACAGTTTGGAAAACAACTTTAGAGGTTTGTCGGACTGCCTTAAAATAATTTAAATCTTTAATTAAATCTTAAATCTTAATTGTATTGGTGTACATTTATACATTATATTATCTATGAATAGAATCAATGGTTCAACAATTGAAATAACCATTATTCCCAGATCCCAGACTGTAGCCTACCCATCAACTCAAGGTGGAACTTTGTATCCATTCACTGATTGTTATAATATACTGCAAAATTCAACTGAGCTCTGTAGACTGGCCTTCCGATCCTGCAGGGACACCTGTCACCATCTCATCCTGCTAAGACATGATGTAAATGTAAATACTGACTTGTGCACCATGACAGTGAAGCCTGTAGAGCTGTGTATTTATTTTATTTTTTTAACTAGGCAAGTCAGTTAAGAACAAATTCTTATTTACAATGACGGCCTACACCGGCCAAACCTGGACGATGCTGGGTCAATTGTGCGCCGCCCTATGGGACTCCCAATCACGGCCGGTTGTGATACAGCCTGGAATCGAACCAGGGGGTCTGTAGTGACGCCTCAAGCACTGAGATGCAGTGCCTTAGACCGCTGCGCCACTCGGGAGTATACTGTGTCTGTGTGAAAAGTAGTGAATTAGCTAGGAAAACTGACAGATCAATAATGTAACATTGCTATACTGACTAATAAAAACTCACATTTCGCTGAAAAAACTTCCGAATATTTTTTTAATTTTTTTATTTAACCTTTATTTAACCAGGTAAGCCAGTTGAGAACAAGTTCTCATTTACAACTGCGACCTGGCCAAGATAAAGCAAAGCAGTGCGATAAAAACAACAACACAGAGTTACATATGGGGTAAAAAAAAACATAAAGTCAAAAATACAACAGAAAATATATATACAGTGTGTGCAAATGTAGCAAGTTATGGAGGTAAGGCAATAAATAGGCTATAGTGCAAAATAATTACAATTAGTATTAACACTGGAATGCTAGATGTGCAAGAGATTATGTGCAAATAGAGATACTGGGGTGCAAAAGAGCAAAATAAATAACAATATAGGGATGAGGTAGTTGGGTGGGCTAATTTCAGATGGGCTGTGTACAGGTGCAGTGATCGGTAAGGTGCTCTGACAACTGATGCTTAAAGTTAGTGAGGGAGATAAGAGTCTCCAGCTTCAGAGATTTTTGCAATTCGTTCCAGTCATTGGCAGCAGAGAACTGGAAGGAATGGCGGCCAAAGGAGGTGTTGGCTTTGGGAATGACCAATTGAGATATATTTGCTGGAGCACAGACTACGGGTGGGTGCTGCTATGGTGACCAATGAGCTAAGATAAGGCGGGGATTTGCCTAGCAGTGATTTATAGATGGCCTGGAGCCAGTGGGTTTGACGACGAACATGTAGTGAGGACCAGCCAACAAGAGCGTACAGGTCACAGTGGTGGGTAGTGTATGGGGCTTTGGAGACAAAACGGATGGCACTGTGATAGACTACATCCAATTTGCTGAGTAGAGTGTTGGAGGCTATTTTGTAAATGACATCGCCGAAGTCAAGGATCGGTAGGATAGTCAGTTTTACGAGGGCATGTTTGGCAGCATGAGTGAAGGAGGCGATGTCATTTACAATATTGGTCTTCAGTCGTTTGGCCGCTGGTTTCATCATTTGATTCAGGTCAAGTGTGATTGAGGCAAAAATAATAGCTAAAGTTAGTTAGCTAGCTAGCTAACGTTAGCTAACTTTTGACTAGCTCTGCTAACTAATGGTACAATGATACATCATCAAATTACTACTGTTGAAACGGGACAAAACAAAGGCTACAAAACATTTCCATACACACAACAGCTGTGAGATACTGCCACCTGACAGATAGCTAGGGGCTAGCTAGAGCTAAACTGGCTGTGGTAGCTACTAGCTAGCTAACTAGCTGCTAGTAGGTCATTCACTTCAGTCGAGAGGGGATGAACATTAACTAACGGAACATGTCAGTTATACTACTAGCTCAGCACTGGGAGTAAATATGTATTTTTCTGTCAAACAGCAGTTACCTTGCCTGCTAGATCAGTCAACTAAAGAGTAGGCAGTTTCTGCTCTGCTTTCTTTTACAACTCTGAGAAAAAGCGTAGCACAGACAGCAGCTGCCTCTGTTCATCTCTCCCGTGCTGGTCCTATACGCCAGCCTTTTAGAAGCTTTGCCTTCATACAGCATGTCTGGAT
The DNA here is from genome assembly GCF_020615455.1 of Coregonus clupeaformis. Lineage (NCBI taxonomy): Eukaryota > Metazoa > Chordata > Actinopteri > Salmoniformes > Salmonidae > Coregonus > Coregonus clupeaformis. The sequence continues at coordinate 3,697,524 of NC_059198.1, read as the reverse complement.
GCTCTGTGGTGTCTGTGCGGTCCTAAATCAAGCTGGCTGAAACCGGAAAACAGCCTACCTGACCGCTCTGAGGCGTCCGCATGGTCCTAAAGCACACCGGAGCCACGTTTTGTATCACAGAGCAACTATAAATCTGGGGGGGACAAAAATGCAATTTCAGAATGTGGGGGGGTCATGTCCCCAGTGAAAGTTGCGCCCCTGCTGACATGTACAATCACCAGGAAGAGCTACGCAACTTCTTCAACTTGAACCTGTCACCCGCCAGCATGATTCCACAGAAAACACTGCTACTCCTACTGCTCTTTCCTCGTCAAACCATGTGTTCTCGCATACCCCGAGAGCATCTGGTCAGCGCGGCGGTGGCACAGGAATCCTCATCTCTCCAAAGTGGACATTCTCTCTTTTTCCCCTGACCCATCTGTCTATCTCCTCATTTGAATTCCATGCTGTCACAGTCACTAGCCCATTCAAGCTTAACATCCTTGTCATTTATCGCCTTCCAGGTTCCCTTGGAGAGTTCATCAATGAGCTTGACGCCTTGATAAGTTCCTTTCCTGAGGATGGCTCACCCCTCACAGTTCTGGGTGACTTTAACCTCCCTATGTCTGCCTTTGACTCATTTCTCTCTGCCTCCTTCTTTCCACTCCTTTCCTCTTTTGACCTCACCCTCTCACCGCCCCCCCCCCTACTCACAAGGCAGGCAATACGCTTGACCTCATCTTTACTAGATGCTGTTCTTCTACTAATCTCACTGCAACACCCCTCCAAGTCGCCGACCACTACTTTGTATCCTTTTCTCTCTCGCTCTCCTCCAACACTACTCACTCTGCCCCTACTCAGATGGTAATGTGCCGTCGCAACCTTCGCTCTCTCTCTCCCGCTACTCTCTCCTCTTCCATCCTATCATCTCTTCCCTCTGCTAAATCCTTCCCCCTCCGATCTCCTGATTCTGCCTCCTCAACCTTCCTCTCCTCCCTTTCTGCATCTTTTGACTCTCTATGTCCCCTATCCTCCCGGCCGGCTCGGTCCTCCCCTCCTGCTCCGTGGCTTGACGACTCATTGCGAGCTCACAGAAGAGGGCTCCGGGCAGCCGATCGGAAATGGAGGAAAACTAGACTCTCTGCGGACCTGTCATCTTTTCACTCCCTCCTCTCTACATTCTCTTCCTCTGTTTCCGCTGCTAAAGCCACTTTCTACCACTCTACATTTCAAGCCTCTGCCTCTAACCCTAGGAAGCTCTTTGCCACCTTCTCCTCCCTGCTGAATCCTCCTCCTCCTCCCCCTCCCTCCTCCCTCTCTGTGGATGACTTCGTCAACCATTTTGAAAAGAAGGTTGACGACATCCGATCCTAATTTATTAAGTAAAATGACACCGCTGGTCCTGCTCACACTGCCCTACCCTATGCTTTGACTTCTTTCTCCCCTCTCTCTCCAGATGAAATCTTGCGACTTGTGACGGCCGGCCGCCCAACAACCTGCCCGCTTGACCCTATCCCCTCCTCTCTTCTCCAGACCATTTCCGGAGACCTTCTCCCTTACCTCACCTCGCTCATCAACTCATCCTTGACCGCTGGCCATGTCCCTTCCGTCTTCAAGAGAGCGAGAGTTGCACCCCCCTCCTCAAAAAACCTACACTCGATCCCTCCGATGTCAACAACTACAGACCAGTATCCCTTCTTTCTTTTCTCTCCAAAACTCTTGAGCGTGCCGTCTCTAGCCAAGTCTCCTGCTATCTCTCTCAGAATGACCTTCTTGATCCAAACCAGTCAGGTTTCAAGACTGGTCATTCAACTGAGACTGCTCTTCTCTGTGTCACGGAGGCTCTCTGCACTGCAAAGCTAACTCTCTCTCCTCTGCTCTTATCCTTCTAGACCTATCCGCTGCCTTTGATACTGTGAACCATCAGATCCTCTTCTCCACCCTCTCCGAGTTGGGCATCTCCGGCGCTGCTCACTCTTGGATTGCGTTCTACCTGACAGGTCGCTCCTACCTGGTAGCGTGGCGAGAATCTGTCTCCGCACCACGTGCTCTCACCACAGGTGTCCCCCAGGGCTCAGTTCTAGGCCCTCTCCTATTCTCTCTATACACCAAGTCACTTGACTCTGTCATATCCTCACATGGTCTCTCCTATCATTGCTACGCAGACGACACACAATTAATTTTCTCCTTTCCCCCTTCTGATAACCAGGTGGCGAATCGTATCTCTGCATGTCTGGCAGACATATCAGTGTGGATGTCGGATCACCACCTCAAGCTGAACCTCGGCAAGACGGAGCTGCTCTTCCTCCCTGGGAAGGACTGCCCGCTCCATGATCTCGCCATCACGGTTGACAACTCCATAGTGTCCTCCTCCCAGTGTGCAAAGAGCCTTGGCGTGACCCTGGACAACACCCTGTCGTTCTCTGCTAACATCAAAGCGGTGACCCGATCATGCAGGTTCATGCTCTACAACATTCGCAGAGTACGACCCTACCTTACACAGAAAGCGGCACAGGTCCTAATCCAGGCACTTGTCATCTCCCGTCTGGATTACTGCAACTCGCTGTTGGCTGGGCTCCCTGCCTGTGCCATTAAACCCCTACAACTTATCCAGAACGCCGCAGCCCGTCTGGCGTTCGACCTTCCCAAGTTCTCTCATGTCACCCCGCTCCTCCGCACACTCCACTGGCTTCCAGTTGAGGCTCGCATCTACTACAAGACCATGGTGCTTGCCTACAGAGCTGTGAGGGGAACGGCACCTCCTTACCTTCAGGCTCTGATCAGACCCTACACCCAAACGAGGGCACTACGTTCATCCACCTCTGGCCTGCTAGCTCCCCTACCTCTACAGAAGCACAGTTCCCGCTCAGCCCAGTCAAAGCTATTTGCTGCTCTGGCACCCCAATGGTGGAACAAGCTCCCCCACGACGCCAGGACAGCGGAGTCACTGACCACCTTCCGGAGACACTTGGAAAAAAGTGGTTGTCCCACTTGCTATCATAAGTTGAATGCACCAATTTGTAAGTCACTCTGGATAAGAGCGTCTGCTAAATGATGTAAATGTAAAATTCTGATAAGATAAAACCAATAATAATAGTCTCATTCGGTGCTAAAAATGGAGAAGGTGGAAATGCGTTTGTTTGGTTTTACCAACCTTTTAGCTTGAGCCCCAGATACACCAGGAAGGTTAAGGATAGACAGTAGCCCAAAGATGAAACACCTAAACAGCAATGAACAGGATGCTTTCATCTTCATCCATGAGCTGATTCACACCGTTTACCTAAGTGGAAAATAAAGATAGTGTTATTGTGGGTAACGTTTAGCCTTAAAGTGGTAATGTTGCTTTTTCAATCCTAAATTAAATACAAGCTATATGCTAACTGTGTCGGATGTTTCCTTAGTTTGTGCTGGCGATGGGAAACTATCTGAACAATGGTCAGCCTAAGACCGGCAACAAGACCACCGGGTTTAAGATCAACTTCCTCACTGAGGTAAGCTCCTCAGGGGTATTGGCCTGTATTCCTATTACATTTCTTTACTTCACTGTTGTTAACCAACAGACATTGTTACTAATGGACCACTGTTTCTTGTAGCTCAGCACCACAAAAACAGTGGATGGGAAATCTACGTTTCTGCACATCCTCGTCAAGTCACTGTGTCTTCACTTTCCCAACGTCCTGGATTTTGCCAAGGACCTCACCACGGTTCCCCTGGCAGCCAAAGGTAAACTGAGTAGCAGTTTTTTCATGTGCACATTTTATTTTGTGTGTCGGGTGTAGTGTTTCATGTATGTTGTGTAACATGTAATGTTTACCTATTGCGTGTCAATGAATAGATTAAATATGTAATCCAGTTTTTCCATAAGCACTCTTCCACCTTTGTTCTTCTCCCCCCCCCCCTCTCTCTCTCCCTCTCCCTCTCTCTCTCTCTCTCTCTCTCTACTATCTCACTCACTCACTCTCTGTAGTGAACCAGAGGACCATCACATCTGATCTGAATGACCTTCACACCACTATCCAGGACATCCGATCTGCCTGCCAGAAAATGCCTGCTACAGCAGATGACCGCTTCGCTGCAGTCATGAGTGTATCTTTCACAACAAACCTGAGAGAGAGAGAGAGAGAGAGAGAGAGAGAGAGAGAGAGAGAGAGAGAGAGAGAGAGAGAGAGAGAGAGAGAGAGAGAGAGAGAGAGAGAGAGAGAGAGAGAGAGAGAGAGAGAGAGATAATTATTTATTACAGGCTTCTATATTCACAGGTGTTAGAGTATGCATACTGTAAAATATTATACTTCGGTTCTCTTCATTCATACTTTCAATGTACAATGTGTGTGTTTGTAGGTTAAGTACATACAGTGTCCATGTTTGGATTGAATTTGCACTTTTCTCCTGAACACACATCCCTCTAGAATTGACCTATATTACTTGAATGCTTTGAACATCACTGACTCACTGTAGATATTCATAAGGTGCCTTTGACCAAGTCTCAAAGCCCTTTACATGGGGGTCTCTCACCCATCCACCACCAATGTGGACTGTAGCTCCTACCTCTGGCTGTTGTGTCCTTGACTTCACTCTGAGCAGGGCTTCCTGGAGAACATCCACCCAGCGCTACAGTCTCTGGAGTCCCTGCAGCAGAGGGCCATGGAGGAGTGGTCCAAGACAGCCTCCTTCTTCGGAGAGGACAGCCAGGCCACCAACACAGAGGCCTTCTTTGGGATATTTGCCGAGTTCCTCGCCAAGTTTGAGGTGAACCGCCTAGAGTTTGAAAGAGTCCTCTGAAATAGACAAGTATGTAGTGCTATCAAGAAGTGCTATCAAGATGGTAGTAGTAATGGTACTGCATGTGTTTGTCTTGTCTGACAATGTTTTGTTGTTGTTTTTCAGAGAGCTCTCAGTGAGAACCAGGCCAATGAGAACCCTCCTAGGAGTCCCAGGAGCCCAAGAATGGCCTCACCCCTGGCCTGGTGAACAGAGAGACAGGCAGAAGGGTGGGCAGGCAGGCAGACAGGCACACACACACACTCTATCTCTCTCTCTCACACACACAGACAGGAGCGCATGCAAAAATCCACATACATACGCACGCACGCACACACACAAACACATGCACACAAACACACTCACAGTATTTCCATTTTTGTAATTCAAGATATTTATATTGTGGGGAATGAGGTTGTCTGCAGAGTTGAGGATACAGGGCTTTAATACATGACAGTGTAGTTTGGATGTCCAGCTAGTTTAACACCTCAAACTCTGTATGTTCCATGGCTATACAGTGTTCCTCTGGAACATACAAATTCAGCTATACTGGATCAATGGTTTTGCTTTTTATATACTTGTAAATAAAAATGTTATACCATTTATCTAAATGCAAAGATTCATGAAATGGAATAGGAAAGAGACTGACAACAGTTACTAGTTGAACCCAGCTGTCTGATATACTGTATATGAATGTTTGATACAATTATAGGATAGAAAGATTAAGTCTACAGAACATGATCAGCAATGGTAAACAGAATACTGGATGGTTTACCTGTGGGATACCATGGTTTTGAGAGACATACAGATTTAATCAATTATTGCTAAAACATGTATTTGATACTTCAGCAGTTAAAAGAGATGACTGGATGTCTGTGTCAATGTGTATGATTTGAGAATTCAATGCTTATTATACATTGTACCATTTAAATATAACTGTAATGATGTAATACAGAAGATACATATTTAAGTAGTCAATTATCAAATGCTTTATAATAGTTTCATTTTTGAAATGATTTACCTGTTCCATATTTTTGTAAGCCACCCACCACACTGAATGTATTTACAAGTTATTTATTTTGTACCATATCCAGTGGACACTCATTGCACATCTACTAAAGAAAGGGAATGTTAAGAAAATGAAAAGAAAGATGGATGTACATTTATGCTGTTAAATATCTGTGCCTCTCTGTCTCTGATTGTGTTGATACTGATATGCGGTTAACGGGCAGTATGCAATGTGCTATTATGAACAGTAGGAGGATTTGTTCATTTTTCTGGATAGTTTCTGCATACTGCACCTTCACTTTAATCTCTATAATTCAATGAGGGTACACACAACCTTCTTGAAGCACATTACTTAAAGGAATAGTTCACCCAAATTACAAAATGACATATTGGTTTCCTTACCCTGTAAGGAGTCTATGGACAAGGTAGGACAGCAATCCGTGCTTTGGTTTAGTTTCCCTGGCACTGTTTCCACATGCTAATGTTTTAGCATTTGTGGCACAAATCCCATTCAAATCATGGGACCGATATTAGCATTTTTCATTTATCATGTCCAAATAATCCCAAAGTATCTAAAATTGATTGTGAAGCTCAACAATGTCACTTATACAGTAGATGATTTGAACATGATGCGTGAAAATGATAATATCGGTCCCATTACTAGAATGGATTTGTGCCACAAATGCTAAAATGTTAGTAGTACCAGGGAAACTAAACCAAAGCATGGATTGCCATCGTAATTTGTCCATAGACTGCTTACAGGGTAAGAACACCAATATGTCATGTTGTAATTTGGGCGAACTATCCCTTAAACATGCAGTAACTCTATTGACTTTAATGACATAGGATATTAATACTTAACTTTATCAAACCATGTTTCAACATATCATTGTCATTTGATATGGACTGATTGTGTAACATGGATGTTTTCAACCCAAACATGGAGGACATTTTACATATTCAATTAGAGCAACACTGGCCTCCAGCTTTTCAGACATTCGTTACATGAGAGAAATAGGATAATTTTTGTGCATAATTTCAAATTAATAAAATAAGGCAAATGTAAGAAGACGTACTGATAATGTTATTAATTACATGTCGATAAGTTATTGCCATCATTTGTTTTCAAACGGCATGATCTTAATTTCTGACTTTGTCATCTGGATAGCTATACATATTCAGCAATGTGTTCTGGAAGTCGTTGCTCTCGGATAAGTCTATGTTTTGTATTGTAACAGCCAACGCTGACAAATATAAACATTAAGAACATTTTCCTGAATTACTGTCTTTTTCCTAAATACAGCTTTTTACAACCTGAGTTATGCAAGTGATTTAGTAGTGGAAATGTCTGTGTGATCATCAGTGAGTTTGTTGTCTCTATTGTAGTGATAAGAGTGCTATGAAACATTGATAAGAGTGCTATGAGGAATTGTGAGCCAAAAGCCTCCAGTTTAATCTGATTGTTGTGGATAGGTATTACAGTAAAACACTAGTACTGTAGAGTCTGAAGAGCTCTGGTCAGTGTAGTGACAGATCTAACTAATCTTATAATTTAGCAGAACGAAGAGTGTCTTATCTGCACATGTTTGTAAAATTATTGTTACAGAGTATGTTTACTAGTTCAGTAGACACACACACACACTCACACACACAATTGCTCTGGTTTACAACTCAACCAACAACTATCATTCTACTATTAACTCTGGGCAGATGTTGTGCAACGTCGCTGTTCACTGGTAATAAAACCCTTACAGTTTAACCATCTAGTGTTGTCATATATAAGTAGACGGTGGAGTTTGATCCTCTGGTCAGAAAGGAGACCTAGACTGGACTGGAATTTTCATTGAGATGAGAAGTGTTTGAGGCTGAATGTACAATATACACCATGTGAACTGCCATAGGACCGGCCAACTGGAATTAAACCCTGAGTCTGACTACCCGCTGACAGGTGAGTACTGTATGGTTCAGTACTCTTAAATGCAAGGTGACGATTGTCCTTGAGTTAGTGTTTGGTGTGAGGATATTGTATGAATGGTGTGTGGGAATTAAAACATGGACTGTAGAATAGTTGGTCTCTCTTGATAACACTTTACACTGTGGAGCTTCTCAGCATACACTGAGTATACAAAACATTAAGGAAACCTGCTCTTTCCATGACATAGACTTACCAGGTGAATCCAGGTGAAAGCTATGATCCCTTATTTATGTCACTTGTTAAATCCACATCAATCAGTGTAAATGAAGGGGAGGAGACAGGTTAAAGAAGGATTTTTAAGCCTTGTTGAGACAGTTGAGACATGGATTGTGTATGTGTGCCATTCAGAGGGTGAATGGGCAAGACAAAAGGTTTAAGTGCCTTTGAACAGGGTATAGTAACACCGGCTTGACAGTTTCTCGTGTGTATCAAGAATGGTCCACCACCCAAAGGACATCCAACCAACTTGGCACAACTGTGGGAAGCATTGGAGTCAACATGGGCCAGCATCCTTGTGGAACGCTTTCGACACCTGACAAATTGAGGCTATGAATGAGGATAATGTATAAACTCTGGTCAGGGTCCAGTGTGTATAGTGTAAAACCTGTATGTGTATGTATGTGTGTGTTTCGGAGGGGTTGGGTTAAAATGGGAAGTCACATTTTGGTTGGACCTTGTGTGCAATTGAGCAATAAAGTGAACTTAATCTAGTGAATGAAGTGTTTGGAGGTTCTATTGTGATTAGAATCAACAATGACTACATTTCCCACACCAGCAGGAGACGCAATCACTCCCTGAGAATTCCAGTGACCTTTGACCCTACAGTATGGCTACCACCCAGGGGACCAGCGTGCCCCCCTCCCAATCCCCAAGTGTAGGTGTACCCACCCTGGTCACCGTAGACATTGTGGTGCTCGTTGTCTACTTCCTCCTTGTGCTGGCTGTGGGCCTCTGGGTAAGTAAGAGAAAACTTGGGAAATGGCACCCTATTGCTATGTAGCTGGCCAAAAGTAGTGCACTATATAGGGAATAGGATTCAATTTGTAAATGATTTGAACCAGATGCTATTCAGTAGCTCTGGTGAGATTTACTGAAACATGTCACGTGTTCTATTGGGATAATTTTTTGTGTTGCTCTACAGTATATCCTTGCATCTGAATCTCAAAGTAGATTTGTTCTACTTCAGAACACTCCTTCAGCACACTAATTCAGCACACTCCTTCAGCACACTAATTCAGCACACTCCTTCAGCACACTAATTTTGCACACTCCTTCAGCACACGAATTGAACACACTAATTCAGCACACTACTTCAGCACACTCCTTCAGCACACTAATTCAGCACACTCCTTCAGCACACTAATTCAGCACACTCCTTCAGCACACTAATTCAGCACACTCCTTCAGCACACTACTTCAGCACACTACTTCAGCACACTCCTTCAGCACACATTGAAGTCTGAATAGAGAATTCTATTCAGCCAGTCCTTCCCTTCCAGTCCATGTGGAAAACCAAGCGGAGCACGGTGGATGGATACTTCCTGGCAGGAAAGAGCATGTCCTGGTGGCCAGTGAGTGAAAAGAAACAGAGATGTTGCTATGGAAACTACACACAAATTACATCCACTCAGTATGTTGAATGGATTCCAGATGTTTGATGCCAAGAGGAAACCATGTTGATTTATTCCAGGACCAAACCAGATGGTGAAACAAAGCAGCCCTTGTATTGTTATTGGGGTGAAACTGCGATTTTATATGGGGAGATATGAATACAATGGGGTTGGCTTAAAGTCAGACATTGTTGTATTGTCACTCACTCATTCTGTCTGTCTGTCTGTCTGTGTCTGTCATTCTCTCTCTCTTTATCTCTCTTACACTCTCTCTGCAGGTGGGCACCTCTCTGTTTGCCAGTAATGTGGGTAGCGGCCACTTCATGGGCCTGGCAGGCTCAGGAGCGGCAGCGGGCATCGGTGCTGTGGCATATGAGTGGAACGTAAGACCATGAAATTGGACATTATAATTCACTTTAAACTGGGCATAAAATGTGTGAATCTCTATTACAGATGTAGGATCTTAATTTGATCACCCTGTAGCAGGAGAACTTTCCTGCAATGCAGGCAATTTTGGTTTAAAAAGGCTTCTGAAGTTTGTAATTTCCACTTAGAAATTTCAGACTAGATTTTTCCCTCACAAAAAAGTATCAACCCCTACAAAAATCTCCATTAATTATAATCCACATAATAATTCAAATTTCCTGTTGCTGCAGGATTAATTAAGACCCTACATCTGTACATTATTTTGATAGGAAATACAGTATGGTTTAATGCTAACTTAAAAATACTACTTTTTTATACTAAGTTTAGCTTAAATCACTTACAAGTATCAATGTCTCTGATTGGCAGGGGATGCTGATGGTGCTGCTCCTGGGTTGGCTTTTCCTGCCCATCTATATTGCTTCCGGGGTGAGAGGTCAACCAACACCTTTCTGTCAGTGTACTGTCTGTACTACTGAAATATCACACAACCCACGAGTAGGCCTACTGAAATTCTATGCAACATCAAAAAGCATTGTGCCTATTTTACTTAGTACACCAGATTAGTACCTCACTTTCCTCTCTGTGTACTGAGACACAACACATTCCTCTCTGTGTACTGAGAACCAACACTTTCCTATCTGTGTACTGAGAACCAACACTTTCCTATCTGTGTACTGAGAACCAACACTTTCCTCTCTGTGTACTGAGAACCAACACTTTCCTCTCTGTGTACTGAGACACAACACTTTCCTCTCTGTGTACTGAGATGCAACACTTTCCTCTCTGTGTACTGAGACACTTTCCTATCTGTGTACTGAGACGCAACACTTTCCTCTCTGTGTACTGAGACACTTTCCTCTCTGTGTACTGAGAACCAACACTTTCCTCTCTGTGTACTGAGACACTTTCCTCTCTGTGTACTGAGAATCAACACTTTCCTCTCTGTGTACTGAGACACTTTCCTCTCTGTGTACTGAGATGCAACACTTTCCTCTCTGTGTACTAAGATGCAACACATTCCTCTCTGTGTACTGAGATGCAACACATTCCTCTCTGTGTACTGAGACGCAACACTTTCCTCTCTGTGTACTGAGATGCAACACTTTCCTCTCTGTGTACTGAGACGCAACACTTTCCTCTCTGTGTACTGAGACACTTTCCTCTCTGTGTACTAAGACACTTTCCTCACTGTGTACTAAGACACTTTCCTCTCTGTGTACTGAGACACAACACTTTCCTCTCTGTGTACTGAGACGCAACACTTTCCTCTCTGTGTACTGAGACGCAACACTTTCCTCTCTGTGTACTGAGAACCAACACTTTCCTATCTGTGTACTGAGAACCAACACTTTCCTCTCTGTGTACTGAGAACCAACACTTTCCTCTCTGTGTACTGAGACACAACACTTTCCTCTCTGTGTACTGAGATGCAACACTTTCCTCTCTGTGTACTGAGACACTTTCCTCTCTGTGTACTGAGACGCAACACTTTCCTCTCTGTGTACTGAGACACTTTCCTCTCTGTGTACTGAGAACCAACACTTTCCTCTCTGTGTACTGAGACACTTTCCTCTCTGTGTACTGAGAATCAACACTTTCCTCTCTGTGTACTGAGACACTTTCCTCTCTGTGTACTGAGATGCAACACTTTCCTCTCTGTGTACTAAGATGCAACACATTCCTCTCTGTGTACTGAGATGCAACACATTCCTCTCTGTGTACTGAGAACCAACACTTTCCTCTCTGTGTACTGAGAACCAACACTTTCCTCTCTGTGTACTGAGACACAACACTTTCCTCTCTGTGTACTGAGATGCAACACTTTCCTCTCTGTGTACTGAGACACTTTCCTCTCTGTGTACTGAGACGCAACACTTTCCTCTCTGTGTACTGAGACACTTTCCTCTCTGTGTACTGAGAACCAACACTTTCCTCTCTGTGTACTGAGACACTTTCCTCTCTGTGTACTGAGAATCAACACTTTCCTCTCTGTGTACTGATACACTTTCCTCTCTGTGTACTGAGAATCAACACTTTCCTCTCTGTGTACTGAGACACTTTCCTCTCTGTGTACTGAGAATCAACACTTTCCTCTCTGTGTACTGAGACACTTTCCTCTCTGTGTACTAAGATGCAACACATTCCTCTCTGTGTACTGAGATGCAACACATTCCTCTCTGTGTACTGAGACGCAACACTTTCCTCTCTGTGTACTGAGATGCAACACTTTCCTCTCTGTGTACTGAGACGCAACACTTTCCTCTCTGTGTACTGAGACACTTTCCTCTCTGTGTACTAAGACACTTTCCTCACTGTGTACTAAGACACTTTCCTCTCTGTGTACTGAGACACAACACTTTCCTCTCTGTGTACTGAGACGCAACACTTTCCTCTCTGTGTACTGAGACGCAACACTTTCCTCTCTGTGTACTGAGACGCAACACTTTCCTCTCTGTGTACTGAGACACTTTCCTCTCTGTGTACTGAGACACATTCCTCTCTGTGTACAGAGACACTTTAGATCACAGTAGTGCTAACTTTTTCAATCATTAATGTTCTGTTCTGTCTGTTCCCTTTATCATGCAGGTGACAACCATGCCTGAATACTTGCAGAAGCGATTCGGGGGGAAGAGAATACAATTATTTATAGCTATTTTGTATTTATTCATTTACATCTTCACAAAGATATCGGTAAGTAAAATCAAAACACTTCTTTGTATCTCATCAGCTATTTACTTTCTCAATACAACATTGGTTTTGATGTGAATTTATTGTATGAATTGAGATCGATTGCTCCGCTGCTGCAACCTGTGCGTGTACGTGCGTGCGTTGTGTGTGTGTGCCTTGTGTGTGTGTAGGTGGATATGTATGCTGGGGCAGTGTTCATTCAACAGGCCCTGCAGTGGAACATATATTTAGCTGTTGTGGTGCTTCTGCTCATCACTGCTCTCTACACTGTAGCAGGTACCCTTCTATACTCTCTCTCTCTCTCTCTCTCTCTCTCTCTCTCTCTCTCTCTCTCTCTCTCGCTTTCACTCTTTCACTCATTTTCTCTCTATATATCCCTTTCACTCATTTTCTCTCTATATATCCTTTTCTCTCTTTCACTCTCTTCCAAAACAATCAGATTTTGTTTCCTAAAGACTACCAGTTAAAGCATACAGCCAAATACAACAACCAAACAACCCTAATTGAAGTATCAAAGTATCAGGCCTATGGAAAACACTCAGTTTGTCTGTGACAGATGATGTATGTCCAGTACTGGTTCAGTGTTGTGTTGTGTTGTTTCAGGTGGTCTGGCAGCAGTCATCTACACAGACGCTGCCCAGACTGGCATCATGCTCATAGGAGCACTCACCCTCATGGGCTTCAGTAAGTCTCCTACTCTTACAATGGTCAATACTGGATCTGCTTTGGTGCTGTGTTGATTGGTGGCTACTGTATACACTGAGTATACCAAACATTAGGAACACCTTCCCAATATTGAGTTGCCCTCAGAATAGCCTCAATTCGTCGGGGCGTGGAGTCTAAAAGGTGTCAAAAGCGTTCCACAGGGATGCTGGCCCATGTTGACTCCAAAGCTTCCCACAGTTGTGTCAAGTTGACTGGATGTCCTTTGGGTGGTGGACCATTCTTGATACACACAGGAAACTGTTGAGCGTGAAAAACCCAGCAGCACTGCAGTTCTTGACACAAACCGGTGTGCCTGGCACCTACTACCATCTACACTGATTGAAGTGCCATCAATAAGGGATCATAGCTTTCACCTGTATTCACATGGTCAGTCTATGTCATGGAAAGAGCAGGTGTTCGTAATGTTTTGTATACTTTGTGTATGTATCAAATACTTTGTCTTTAATCAGAATAAATAGTTTTCAACTAGATTTTATTGTCAGTTATAGATTTTCATGTTTTTCACTCTCTTTATAGGTTAGACTCTGTACAGTACAGTACAGGGCAGTACAGTTTGCCTAACTGTCTAACTCTGCCCTACTCCTGTGGAGGTTTCGCTGAGGTGGGGGGCTGGAACGCCCTCCTAGAGCGGTACGCTACGGCCATCCCCTCGGTCCGTGACCCCAACACCACTTGTGGCATCCCCCGGGATGACGCCTTCCACCTGTTCCGTGACCCCGTGACCTCTGACCTGCCCTGGCCGGGCATCCTCCTGGGCATGTCCATACCCTCCATGTGGTACTGGTGCTCAGACCAGGTAACAGTGACACTGCTCAGGGACAGTCACTAGTATTTACCTCTATACCAGGCAGTGTCAGAGGAAGGCCCTACAAATTGTCAAAGACTCCAGCCACCTTAGTCATAGACTGTTCTCTCTGCTACCACATGGCAAGTGGTACCGGAGTGTCAAGTCTAGGTCCAAAAGGCTTCTTATCAGCTTCTACCCCCAAGCCATAAGACTCCTGAACAGCTAATTAAATGGCTACCCGGACTATTTGCATCATCTCCCCCATAGTCACTTTAACTCTACCCACATGTACATATTACCTCAATTACCTCGACTAACCTGTGCCCATGCACATTGACTCTGTACCGGTACCCCCTGTATATAGCCTTGCTACTGTTATTTTACTGCTGCTCTTAATCATCAATTTTTTTACTTAACACTTATTTCTCTTAAAACTGCATTGTTGGTTAAGGGCTTGTAAGTAAGCATTTCACTGTAAGGTCTACACCTGTTGTACTCGGCGCATGTGACAAATACGATTTGATTTGATTTGACTAGATGGCCAAGAGAACAAGATCTGATGTATCAGAATTGATACACCTTAAAGGGGAATGGAAACACTAGGCTTTAGAACACCATCTAACTGTAAATCGCCATATTGCCATTGTTCCATCACTGGCAGGAGAGTTTTGATACACCTTAATAATAAAACAGATGGATTGTTTAAGTGCTCTATAGACTTGGGAGGCACATTCAGCTTCTCTGTCAAAAGTTCCAGTCACTGATCCTGTGTTGTGTTGTATCCAGGTGATAGTGCAGCGCTCCCTGTCTGCTAAGAACCTGCTCCATGCTAAAGGAGGCTCCCTGCTGGCTGCCTACCTCAAGATCCTGCCCTTCTTCATGATGGTCCTGCCTGGCATGATCAGCAGAATACTCTACCCAGGTACAATGTCCTAACTGCTACGCTTTGGTAGTACCTCTAGAGTGGATACTGTATCCAGGTAAAACCTGTTGATACCACCATCAAACAGAAAGGAGACAGTGTATGTACAGCAGTGTTGTTGTTGTTGCGTCTAGACGAGGTGGCGTGTGGTGACCCTGATGTGTGTACTGAGGTGTGTGGGAACCCAGTGGGCTGTTCAGACATCGCCTACGCCAAACTGGTTATGAAGCTACTGCCCTCAGGTGAGGAAGTCTTCTTCTCTCTGTAACATGTGTATATCTGTCTTTCTCACTTCCTGTACACACAAACATCTGCTGTGCGTTTCTTTCACTCTCTAGCCCTGTTTATACCTGGTTATTTTTCTCCCCAATTTCGTCATATCCAATTACGATCTTGTCTCTTCGCTGCAACTCCCCAACGGGCTCGGGAGAGGCGAAGGTCGAGTCATGCGTCCTCTTAACCCAGAAGCCAGCCGCACCAATGTGTCAGA
This sequence comes from Coregonus clupeaformis, assembly GCF_020615455.1. Lineage (NCBI taxonomy): Eukaryota > Metazoa > Chordata > Actinopteri > Salmoniformes > Salmonidae > Coregonus > Coregonus clupeaformis. Next base: position 3,682,155 of record NC_059198.1, on the reverse strand, counting down.
GGAAACACTGTTCAACTGACGTCCGAAGTCAGCCTGCAGGCGCCCGGCCTGCCACAAGGAGTCGCTAGAGCGCGATGAGCCAAGTAAAGCCCCCCCCCCCGGCCAAACCCTCCCCTAACCCGGACGACGCTGGCCAATTGTGTGCCGCCCTATGGGACTCCCAGTCACGGCCGGTTGTGACACAGCCTGGGATCGAACCAGAGTCTGTAGTGACGCCTGCGATGCAATGCCTTAGACCGCTGCGCCACTCGGGAGTAAACCTGGTTCTAACATGCAGCCTTTGTCCTGATCTTGTGCACATTCTGATTGTGCCCACATTTTTTGTAAAGTGTAGACGATTAAAAGATGCATTGCGATCTGATTGTACTCAGATCTTATGAGTGTAAACGGACAATATCAGGACAAGATCAGGTTGAAGGCCGCATGTTAACGGCAGGTATAAACAGGGATTCTGTCTCTCTTTCAAATATACACATATACACTTCATGCAATGCGCACTGCAGAGAACACCGGAAGAAGAATTATCACAGTGAATTATTGTAATGCTTGTTTATGTGTCAATTAATCCCATAAGGGATGGGTTGCCAACTGCCGATTTGACACGAAAATAAAATGTCATTCAAATTTCATACACACATGCATGTGACCTTACACATTCTCCCTCTTTCACTCTCTCTTTCTCTCGCTCTCTGTCTTTCTCGCTCTCTCTGTGTACTCTCCATACTCCTGTGTCTCTCTCTTGCTCTCCAGGTCTGCGTGGTCTGATGATGGCAGTGATGATCGCTGCTCTCATGTCCTCCCTCACCTCCATCTTCAACAGCTCCAGCACCATCTTCACCATGGACCTGTGGAGGCACATCCGGCCCCGTGCCACCGAGTGGGAACTCATGCTTGTGGGAAGGTACACATACACATGCAAATGGACAAATGAATGAAATCACACACACATGCACACACACACACCATCATCCCCCCCACCCCCACCCACATACACACACACCATCATCCTGTGTCCTATCCTCCTCAGGATGTTTGTGCTGGTTCTGGTGGCGGTGTCAGTGCTGTGGATCCCTGTGGTCCAGGCCAGTCAGGGAGGACAGCTGTTCATCTATATCCAGTCCATCAGTACCTACTTCCAGCCTCCTGTTTCCATCGTCTTCCTGACTGGATGCTTCTGGAAGAGGACAAACGAGAAGGTGTGTGCGTGTGTGTGTTGGGGATTAAACCTGGCACCGACGAAGATGGCGACCTCGCAACTAGCTCTTAGGAAACTTTGAAGTATTTTGTTTTTTTTATGTATTATTTTTTATATTATTAGCTCAGAAAGTGTTTTGTATCATTACATACAGCCGGGAAAAACTATTGGATATCAGAACGGCGGTAACTCACCAGCATTACGACCAGGAATACGACTTTCCCGATGAAGATCCTTTGTTTGCTTTCCCCAGGGCAATTGAACTGATTCTAGCGGCTGACCCAAAACATCGCCGGCGGAGGAGAGACACTCGGAGCGGCCTGCTGGTTCGACTTAGGAGGCGTGCTCACCACCCACCGCTTCTAAGTATACTACTCGCTAATGTTCAGTCTTTGGATAACAAAGTCGACGAGCTCAGGGCAAGGATTTATTTCCAGAGAGACATCAGGGCCTGTAACATACTTTGTTTCACAGAAACATGGCTCTCTGGGGATATTCTGTCGAAATCGGTCCAGCCAGATTCAGTTAATCGCGCAGACAGAAATAAATATCTCTCCGGGAAGCAGAAGGGTGGAGGTGTGTGTTTCATGATTAACGACTCATGGTGTAATTGTAGTAACATACAGGAACTCAAGTCCTTTTGTTCACCCGACCTAGAATACCTCACAATCAAATGCCGACCGTATTATCTCCCAAGAGAATTGTCTTCGGTTATTGTTACAGCCCTGTATATCCCCCCTCAAGCCGATACCACGACGGCCCTCAAAGAACTTCACTGGACTTTATGCAAACTGCAAACCACATATCCTGAGGCCGCATTTATTGTAGCCAGGGATTTTAACAAAGCAAATTTGAGGACTAGGCTGCCGAAGTTCTATCAACATATCGACTGTTGTACTCGGGCTGCTAAAATTCTCAAGCATTGCTATTCAAACTTCCGGGATGGAGGCTGCCCGAAGTTCTATCAACATATCGACTATTGTACTCGGGTTGCTAAAATTCTCGAGCATTGCTATTCAAACTTCCGGGATGGTTATAATGCCCCCCCTCCCGCCCTCCTTTTGGCAAATCTGACCACGACTCCATTTCGCTCCTCCCTTCCTATAGGAAGAAATTCAAACAGGATGTACCCGTGCTAAGAACTATTCAACGCTGGTCTGACCAATCGGAATCCACGCTTCAAGATTGTTTTGATCACGCGGACTGGGATATGTTCCGGGTAGCTTGCGAAAATAATTTCGACGAATACACTGAAACGGTGACTGAGTTTATCAGGAGATGTTGTGCCCACTGTGACTATTAAAACCTACCCTAACCAGAAAACGTGGATAGATGGCAGCATTCGCGCAAAATTGAAAGCGCGAACCACCGCATTTAACCATGGCAAGGTGACTGGGAATATGGTAGAATACAAACAGTGTAGCTACTCACTCCGCAAGGCAATTAAACTGGCAAAACATCAGTATAGAGACAAAGTGGAGTCGCAATTCAATAGCTCAGACACAAGATGTATGTGGCAGGGTCTACAGACAATCACAGACTACAAAAGGAAAACCAGCCACGTCGCCGACACCGACGTCTCACTTCCAGACAAGCTAAACACCTTCTTCGCCCGCTTTGAGGATAACACAGTGCCACCGACGCGGCCCACTACCAAGGGCTCTCCTTCTCCGTAGCCGACGTGAGTAAGACATTTAAGCATGTTAACCCCCGCAAGGCTGCCGGCCCAGACAGCACCCCTAGCCGCGTCCTCAGAGCATGCACAGACCAGCTGGCTGGTGTGTTTACGGACATATTCAATCTCTCCCTATCCCAGTCTGCTGTCCCCACATGCTTCAAGATGGCCACCATTGTTCCTGTACCCAAGAAAGCAAAGGTAACTGAACTAAATGACTATCGCCCCGTAGCACTCACCTCTGTCATCATGAAGTGCTTTGAGAGACTAGTCAAGGATCATATCACCTCTACCTTACCTGTCACCCTAGACCCACTTCAATTTGCTTACCGCCCCAATAGATCCACAGACGATGCAATCGCCATCACACTGCACACTGCCCTATCCCATCTGGACAAGAGGAATACCTATGTAAGAATGCTGTTCATTGACTACAGCTCAGCATTCAACACCATAGTACCCTCCAAGCTCATCATTAAGCTTGAGGCCCTGGATCTGAACCCCGCCCTGTGCAACTGGGTCCTGGACTTCCTGACGGGCCGCCCCCAGGTGGTGAAGGTAGGAAACAACATCTCCACTTCACTGATTCTCAACACTGGGGCCCCACAAGGGTGTGTGCTCAGCCCCCTCCTGTACTCCCTGTTCACCCATGACTGCGTGGCCAAGCACGCCTCCAACTCAATCATCAAGTTTGCAGACGACACAACAGCAGTAGGCTTGATTACCAACAATGACGAGACAGCCTACAGGGAGGAGGTGAGGGTTCTGGGAGTGTGGTGCCAGGAAAATAACCTCTCACTCAACATCAACAAAACAAAGGAGATCTCCAGAGAGTGGTGCGGTCTGCCAAACGCATTACCGGGGGCAAACTACCCGCCCTCCAGGACGTCTACAGCACCCGATGTCACAGGAAGGCCAAAAAGATCATCAAGGACATCAACCACCTGAGCCACTGTCTGTTCACCCCACTATCACACAGAAGGTGAGGTCAGTACAGTTGCATCAAAGCTGGGACCGAGAGAATGAAAAACAGCTTCTATCTCAAGGCCACCAGACTGTTAAATAGCCATCACTAGTACATTAGAGGCTGCTGCTGCCTATTGAAATCACTGGCCACTTTAAGAAGTGGAACACTAGTCACTTTAATAATGTTTACATATCTTGCACTACTCATCTCATATGTATATACTGTATTCTATAATATTCTACTGTATCTTAGTCCATGCCGCTCTGTCATTGCTTGTCCATATATGTAAATATTCTTAAATTCCATTCCTTACTAGATTTGTGTGTATTGGGTATATGTTGTGAAATTGTTAGATATTACTTGTTAGATATTACTGCACCGTCAGAGCTAGAAGCACAAGCATTTCGCTACACCCGCAATAACATCTGCTAAACACGTGTATGTGACAAATAAAAATTGATTTGATTTGAGAGAGAGAGAGATGGGGAGAGAGAGAGAGACGGGGGAGAGAGAGGAGAGAGAGCGATAAAGAGAGAGAGACGGAACAGAGAGAGAGAGGTAGAAAGTGTAAGTACAGAATAGAGTATGTGAGGTTCTTGTTGTGTCTGTAGTGAAGGTTTGTAGTGAAGGTGTCTGTAGTAAAGGTGTCTGTAGTGAAGGTTTGTAGTGAATATGTCTGTACTGAAGGTATGTAGTGAAAGTGTCTGTAGTGAAGATGTCTGTAGTGTAGTGAAGGTGTCTGTAGTGAAGGTGTCTGTAGTGAAGTTTGGAGTGAAAGTGTCAGTAGTGAAGTTGTCTGTAGTGAAATTTGTAGTGAAGTTGTCTGTAGTGTAGGTGTCTGTAGTGAAGGTGTGTGGTGAAAACATGTGTAGTGAAAACATGTGTAGTGAAAATATGTGTAGTGAAAGTGTGTAGTGAAGTGTGTGTGTAGTGAAGCTATGTGTAGTGAAGGCATGTGTAGTGAAGGTGTGTGTAGTGAAAATGTGTGTAGTGAAAATGTGTGTAGTGAAGTTGTGTTTAGTGAAGTTATGTGTAGTGAAGTTGTCTGTAGTGAAGTTGTGTGTAGTGAAGGTGTCTGTAGTGAAGGTGTATGTAGTGATTTGTAGTGACGGTGTGTTTAGTGATTTGTAGTGAAAATGTGTGTAGTGAAGTTGTGTGTAGTAAAGTTATGTGTAGTGAAGGTGTCTGTAGTGAAGTTATCTGTAGTGAAGGTATGTGTAGTGAAGGTGTATGTAGTGAAACTATGTGTAGTGAAGTTGTCTGTAATGAAAGTGTCTGTAGTGAAGTGGTGTGTAGTGAAAATAGGTGTTTACATCTGAAAATAGACTGTTCTTGGTTGTTCACCTACAGGAATGAAATGCTGCTCAATTTGCAATCAGATTGCAGTACCAATCAGATGTATTGAAAGATGATGTAGAGATGAAATGTCCCTCCTTTGTGTTCTGCAGGGGGCTTTCTGGGGCCTGTTCCTGGGCCTGCTGGTGGGCGGTGTGAGGATGGCCCTAGACTTCATCTATCCCTCACCACTGTGTTACCAGGAGGACAGCAGGCCTGATGTGGTGAAACACGTCCACTACCTCTACTTCTCCACCATGCTGTCTCTGCTCACCCTGGTGGTGGTGGTGGGGGTCAGCCTGGCCACGGAGAAACCCAGCCCAGAGCAGGTGAGGTGAGGGGAGGGGAGGCTGGGGAGTGCAGAGGGACCAGAACTACAAAACAGAACTCAAAGACAGTATCTTGATTGTGATTGTGATGGCAATTGTGTATTTGAACAAATCAACCTATTGATTTCAACGACACTGTGATAAATTAAGAATTTGCATCTACAGTACTGTATAAATCAAATATAAACTTGAGATAGAAGGGGACAGTGTTTTCTAACTGTGAGCACGATATGGCCTGTTACTGTAGGCCTATCACTAACCGTTGCTGTGTTTGTGTTGTTGTTGCTACGGAACAGATCAGCCGCCTCACCTGGTTCACCAGATTTGATAAGGTGGAGAAGAGCAGTGGAGCTCTGGAGACAGTAGATACGGTGACTAGTGCTACAGAGACCAAGGAGAGTGCAGAGCAGGAGATAGAAGACAGAGAGCAGGAGAAGACTAACGGCGAGGCACACCTTCAGAGGAAAGGTGGGTAGTGTTGTCCCTTGTTAGGTAGTAGTAGGCTAATACTGGTAAGTTGCTTCAACAATTCTAAGGACCATGTTTCATACAATACTCACAATCCCAGTGCTTGAAGTGGACTGAAATAGGTGCCAGCACTTATTTTGGGTGCCAGTACTGTTTATATTTAGGTAGAGGGATATTTTTAAGCCAGTAATATTCTATAAGAGATGCTGGTACTCAAAATTGAGGCGCAAGTACTGGTGTGTTCCAGCCCAAGTCAAACACTGCCCATACACATATACCCACACTTCTCTCTCCCCAGACTCTGTCTCCTCAGTAGCCAGTGTGAGGAGCCAGTCCAGGCTAAAGGCCGCCCTCTACTGGCTGTGTGGGATGGAGAGGCAGAAGGAGGGTGACAGCGCTCCCCAACCCCCTCCTCTTCTCGACCCCGCTAGCTCTCTGGAAGAGGACCCATGCCTTAGCCACATGGTCGACGCCAACCTCATCATCTGCCTCGCCATCGCCGTCTTTATCATTGGCTACTGGGCCTAGTGAGGAATTCTCAACAGCCAATGATATTGGCAGGGACAGGTGGAGCTTGGCCATTGCTGCAGCCAATCGGCAAGCATCATAGGAGTGTCGCTGAGGTGTCACAGCAAAGGCTGTTATTTATTATTGTATAATAGCAATGTATAGTTTTGATTGGCAGTGTTTAAATGGATGTGATGCCTCTCAATATGCTACATTTATTATAGTTCTTATTAATTGTATACATTCCACAGTTGTGGAAAAAGTACCCAATTGTCATACTTGAGTAAAAGTATAGATACCCTAATAGAAAGTTACTCAAGTAAAAGTGAAAGTCAGCCAGTAAAATACTACTTGAGTAAAAATCAAAAATATTTGGTTTTAAATATACTTAAGTATCAAATGTAAAAGTATATAAATCATTTCAAATTCCTATTATTTAGCAAAGCAGACGGCACAATTGTCTTGTGTTTTAAAATTTCGAATAGCCAGGGGCACACTCCAACACTCAGACATTATTTACAAAAGATGCATTTGTGTTCAGTGAGTCCGCCAGATCAGAGGCAGTAGGGATGACCACGTGTTCTCTTGATAAGTGTGTGAATTTGACTATTTTCCTGTCCTGCTAAGTATTCAAAATGTAATGAGTACATTTGGTTGTCAGGGAAAATGTATGGAGTAAAAAGTACAATATTTTCTTTAGGAATGTAGTGAAGTAAAAGTAAAAGTTTTCAAAATATAAATAGTAAAGTAAAGTACAGATACCCCAAAAAACTACTTAAGTAGTACTTTAAAGTATTTTTACTTAAGTACTTTACACCACTGACATAACATTAGATTAGAATATACAGTACAAATTCAGTGTACATACCAGTATAAATTCAGTATTAAACTGACATGAATAAACATGGAATATTACTGTTTTAATTCATGTTTTGTTTTCTTTATTTGGAGTAATAATACCAAAAACTATTTTCCTTTAATATGAACAAACAGAGGAAGATCCATTCACTCATTATCGAAAATCTTTGTTCATCTTCAGGTTGAAAAGACACTCATGAGCAGAAATAAAGCGACGCAAATCACATTCAAAACGTACAATGTAATTTAAAAAAAGGCAATAATCAAAGGCATAGTGAGAAGCCAAGTTTCCCACTAAAGATTGTCAACATAATATCCTGAATTTGAATAATAATCATAAAATAAAACCTGGGCTATTGTTCTGTTGGGTTGTTGCTTGTCCATTTCCTGAGCTAAATTAATCAAAACGGATATCAAAACAAATCCAATAATTTCTCAAATAAAAGTTATATGTGGCAGGGAATGTCCAATCTATCCCTTTTCTTATATAACTTTTCTTTTAAAAAGGGGAATCTGTGATTGGTATACACATTTTTGGCGGGGGTGACCGTTTTGTTTGAATTCCAAATTGCCCCTTTAATGTCACAGCTCTGTTCAATAATTTATCACATGGTTTGATTGGGGTTGAATAAAACACAGTCCTATAGTATATTAAGGTGAGACAGGTTAAAAACAACATCAGCAAATGAAACAGGGTGAATATTGGGAGTGGAGAAGGCACCATATGAAATGAATGCAGTTACTTAAATTGCACTCCTCACTGATATTTCTTTGGTCCTTGGCAACCATTTAATAAAACATTTATATAATAAACACAAAGCAGCACACTCACCAAATTTAATTATTAATCAACTGGCATCTTTGGTCCTTGAGAGCTCCCGTCAAATCAAGTATGGCAATTTGTAGGATTTATTTGGCTCACCATGTATATTGGCTCATCAATAGTCTTTAAGCACTTTCTGCATGACATTTTTATTATTTGGCCCATTAAAAACCATTTTAAAAAGTTCTCAACGGGGGAAAATTGCAGTTTTGTAGACAATCTTAGGTAATACATTGAGGACATGTATACAAATTAGCAATTTCCATTCAAAAAACATTCCTACAACCACCATACAATGCACCACAGGGAAGAATGTTGCATAATACAAAAATACTAGTTATCAGCTTTTAGGTTTACAAGCTTAGCCTCCCACCCCACCCCCATTCAATGTCAACATTCTACAATGGATCCAAAGATCAACAATGAAACAGTATATTCAGATTTGCATCGGATGCCTCCAGGTACTGGGTCATAACATTACAGCTTCGCCAGCATTGGAGTTCAGTGGTTATATATACAGTACCATTTCAAAAGTTTGGACACACCTACTCCTTCAAGGGTTTTCTTTATTTTTACTATTTTCTACATTGTAAAATAATAGTGAAGACATCAAAACTATGAAATAACACATATGGAATCATGTAGTAACCAAAAAAGTGTTAAACAAATCAGAATATACACTTAACCAGCATGGCTACCACAGCATTCTGCAGCGATACGCCATCTCATCTGGTTTGCGCTTACTGGGACTATCATTTGTTTTTCAACTGGACATTGACCCAACACACCTCCAGGCCGTGTAAGGGCTATTTGACCAAGAAGGAGAGTGATGGAGTGCTGCATCAGATGACCTGGCCTCCACAATCACCCGACCTCAACCCAATTGAGATGGTTTGGGATGAGTTGGACCGCAGAGTGAAGGAAAAGCAGCCAACAAGTGCTCAGCATATGTGGGAACTCCTTCAAGACTGTTGGAAAAGCATTCCAGGTGAAGCTGGTTGAGAGAATGCCAAGAGTGTGCAAAGCTGTCATCAAGGCAAAGGGTGGCTACTTTGAATAATCTAGAATCTAAAATATATTTTGATTTGTTTAACACTTTTTTGGTCACTACATGATTCCATATGTGTTATTTCATAGTTTTGATGTGATGTGTTATTTCATAGTTCTGATGTCTTCACTATTATTCTACAATGTAGAAAATAGTCAAAATCAAGAAAAACCCTGGAATGAGTAGGTGTGTCCAAACTTTTGACTGGTACTGTATATATATTGTCCAGTCCCAGTACAGGCTTGGGTGATTCAATAGAAAGCTACAGTGGCATCTCTAGCTGCAGGCCAAGTTCCTATCATATTTAGCAGGTTGAAGGTTCAATGAACATGGGGTGATCCTGTGGTCCAGTTCCAGCACTGTTCAGGGTTGATGGTTTATGGATATGGATGGAAGGGCGTTAGTGTGGTCTAGTATTGAGGGTGGTGGGTGCTAACAGTGTTGCATTTGGATTATGTAGTATGAGAAGGTTGTCTAGTCCCTGTATTGCTGTAGAGAGTAATGTTGGCTAGGGGTTGTTTGTTCAAGACAGTATTGCTCACTGGATTGATGGTCCAGTCTGTTGAGGCTCAGAGCTGACTCTGACTACGGCAATTGGCTGAATGGCTAGCATATTGACCAATTGGGCAGAGGCAGAATGTTCTTTTGGTGATGTCAGTTGGAGTGATCCCTCCCGCTTTCACAGAATGGTGCTCTCTAATTGGATCTCAGAGTCCGAGGGTGGGGTTGGAGAGGGGGCGGGCTCGTGACCAGCAGAGCTCTCCCCTTGTATGTCCACCGTAATTTCAGGGATAAGGGCTCGGCCAATCCCCTTCAAGTTCAGGCTGGGATCTACAGAAGACATTTAGATTGACAGGTAAGTGATCAATCAGGCAAAACACAGCCTACTAGGGTTGGGATGAATTCCATTTGAATTCAGGCAATTCCAGTTCAAGAATTGAGAAGTGCTATTTATTAGCAAATTCAGGGTATAAATGAAAATTCCAGTTAAAAAAAGTGCCATTTATTGTTTTCAATTAGGATTTTTCAATTTCCGTTCACTTCCTGAGTTGATGGAATTGACCCTAACCTTGTAGTACACCACTATCAGTCTGCAGCAAGATGCTCTACAGAACAGACAGAGACACACATCCCCTAGTGTCACCGAACAGACCATATCCACATCAGACACCTCAAACCTAAGGAAAACACACAAACTCTGCGTACTGGAGAAAAGACACCAAGGATTTGTCACAATGTTAAAAAATAAATAATAATAATAATAATAATACAAAAGGACATTAATTTGACTATGACAGGGAAGTTGAATGCCATTTTCTAGTCACAGTTCGTACATTTTCCGATGTGGGAAATCTGATTTCAATAACAGAGTGGCTTGGAGAGTATCCCTGGTGTGTTACTCTGAAATGCTATAATTGCATCACCTGGGTTCTAGAATGCTTCAAAGAAATGAAGCTAAATCCAGTAATTTAGAAGGTCTGGACATGAATGTTTAAATATATCATAACTCTTTGCTTTTATGCAGATTAATTCTAAACTTCATGTCCAGACCTTCTATTATTTGACCTAGAGATTAAATAGATGAGTAGATGAGTACTGACTGGACCATCAGTATCAGACTGGATCATCAGTATCAGACTGGACCATCAGTATCAGACTGAACCATCAGTATCAGACTGGACCATCTCTTGGACTATCCCAGGGGTGTTAAGAGTGGTTAGTTAACAAGGGTAGGTGTAAGTAGCCTGTAGCCATTCAACCACAGCCATGGCACAATGGGGTGGGAATCACATGTATGTTATTTACTATTGGCAGGCAGGGTTAATGCATTGGGCTCAACCATACTATATACACACACACACACACACGCATGTGCAGCATGCATGCATGCACACAAGCACATACGCAGGCAGACGCGCACACATGCAGACAAACACACAAGCACGTACGCACACACACGGAGAAGCAAGGGGCAGCAACTCAGAGCATCAGCCAATCATATCCTTACCATTACCTGCCTCTCAATCTCAGCTCACAGGCAGGGCGGCAGCTCACACATCTGCAATATTCCAATATTTACCCATCATGCATTTTATATTAAATCACCACAATTACAGTGTATGGTGTGCGTGAGGCAATACTAAAGGCAGTGAGACCAGAATCCAAGTGAACCCTTCATTGTTGCATTTCTCTCTCTGTGAAAGTCCTGATGAAATCACACAATGCTCGATTAGCTAGCATTGTCAGCAGCATATGATTTCATTGGCAGTTGGACAATAAACTGTGTCTGTTAATACAGTAGGAAGACTTCCTGTTGTGTTTGCTTTGTGTCACTGTATAATATCTAATACATTTGTGCTTAAACCTTTGATGTAGTGCTTTATGTGTAACTATGTCTGAAACAGACTTAGCCAGAGCTTGAAAAAAAGATTCTCAAAATGTCCTTCCGGGCCAAAGAAAGGATGCATACATTACATGCAGTATAATATAATATTAGTAGAACACATGTCATTGATAATCAACACATTGTCACCTTAGGGACTAAATGAATGCTGTTAGCACAGGCCCAGAGAAAGTATTGTACACAGAGACAAATTCCTGTCTACATTGTTGAATAGCAATAATGTTTTTTTCTGATTTGGACTCTGAGCATATAATGGAATGTTTGGCAAACAAGGACATTTCCATTACTGCAGGATGTGTGTGTGTGTGTGGAAATAGGGCCAACAATACATCAGTATGTGCTACTGCAATACTGTGTGTGAGTCAGCCAGGGAGCCTCCTGCTCTGCTTGGAACCTTGAGAGAATTCCTACCAGGAAAACAAACTCCTCTGTTGAGTTGGGTTTCCAGCTCTGATTATTATGGGAAGCTAATGAAGGAGCTGATTGGTGAACAATACACTGAAACTCTATCCTTATTTTAGTCATCCTTCTGTCCTTCCTTTCTCTGGATGCATTTTCTTTTTCTCAGAACTGCTTAGACTGTGTGTGTCATACCTTCCAGAGATGTCCTTTCTCACCAGAGAGAAAGGATATGGGCTATGACTCTATTAGCTATGACACACATACAGCACATATTGAGAGCTGGATTGAGTCCTCTGTTGTAAGGTATACTGGCCAACTAGCTTACCCAAGTAACACAAGTAAGTTTGTGTCATGACAGTTTAATATCCGGTATACAACTAAGTCATGAGTAGTTTGGATTGGGAAAGGATGGACGGTAACTTTACCGGTGATGACTTTGGAGGCGGAGCCGCAGGTCCCGTTGCTGTCGTCATTGGCGGGCGGCTGAGGGGGCGGGGGAACGTTAGGTCGGGGGCGTGGCTTCGGGGCCGGCCTGGTGGGGCGAGGGAGGGAGCCAGAGTGGAAGGAGGAGAGGGGGGTGAAGGGGGTGGAGGTTGGACCATCGTGAGGAGGGGTGCTAGGGGGTGTGGGAGTGTGGGGCGGAGAGGGGTCTGACTCCCCCTGAGACTGGGGGGGCTTGTGGGGGCTGTGGGGGTGGGTGGCTGGGGGCGTGGATGGGGGTTTCTTTAACAGAGTGGTGTCGTGGGGTGATGAGGGGGTAGGGGTTGTTAGATGCAGGACTGTGGCCAGGGGTGTGGCCAGGGGTGGAGGCATTAGCTACAAAGGGGTTGGCCCGTTTGGGTGGGGCAGGGGCCTGCTTCTTAGTACCTGGGGAAGACACAGTAAAACCATGGATTTAAACTATGAAATCACACTGATCAAAGCACTGAAAAGTATGTGAGATATAAAGGTCTGAGCATTCTGTCTGATTTGATTGATGCTATTGTGGTCCTCTGTAGCTCAGTTGGTAGAGCATGGTGCTTGCAACGCAAGGATAGTGGGTTCGATTCCCGGCACCACCCATGTATGTATACATGACTAAGTTGTTATGGATAAAAGTGTCTACTAAATGGGATATACTATACTATTTGAAGTACATTGTGAGTTGTGTCAGTCTCTTCAGTGGAAACTTGTAGAGAGGTGTGGTTGAGTGGTCAGGGTGCGTTGTCTCACCTCTGCGCACAATGTGGGGGCTGGGACCCCTGCATCCTGCCTGGGAGTGGGGCGTCCCCATGGTGAGCTGGGAGCCCCCGTTCCTCAGAGGAGGGGGGGTGGGGCCAGGGCTGTAAAGATAGAGGACAGGACAAACCCACTGTCACGTTCACCCATCAGTCTACAAGCCAGGTCTCAACGCAAGTGATCACATGCAAAAACTGCATCACATGTCAGGGTTAGTCACTTCCTTGGCAATCATGTATAAGGACAGTTAGCCAGTTACATGAGTCAAATCATAACATGGAAAGATTAAAGACAATCACGTCTCTCAAATCACGGTGCGTTTCCAACTGACACAAAACACTACAGGAAGTTCATTCGAGTTCAGGAAGTTCATTCAAGGAAACTAATTACAGTTGCACATGCATTGAGGATAACCAGAGCAGGAGTACCAATCCTGCTTGGGATGATGCCAGCATGGTAAAGCCATAGGGCTGTGACTCAGAAGAATCAAGAGTTTGGGACGATCACATGAAACACCTAGGCAGGCTTGGGGGAGGGCTGACCAACAGACAAATATTCAGGAAGGCAGACACTTGAGGGAGCAGGACAATAGACAAGCTGCTTCCTGGATCACTAGGAGAGGCCTTTCAACAAACAGCTAAATCATTGGTTTTGGGACATCGGTTTGATTTACAGTGTACTTGATTACAACACATAGGCAGTATCAGCCTGCATAAAACATATATGGGACAACCAATGACAGAGTGAGTAGCTGTAGGTTGATCAATCAGGATCGACAGCAGGGTGGCGTGCAGCCTTCTGATTTCTGATTGGTGACAGGCGGGGAGGGACTCAGTCTCTACTTCCTCCTTACCTGCTCTCCTCAGCGCTGTGCTGGGTAAGAAGCAGAGGCTGTTGCCCTGGGGCCACCTGGGCCTCTGGTACCCCACCCTGACCTTGACCCCCAGCCAGGCCAGGTTGGCCAGCCTCTGTACTCCCACCCAGAGTTTGCTCCTGGGTCTGGGGCTCAGCCACAGGCTGGGTCTGGGGGACCCCTCCAGCCTCCGGCGGTGGTAGAGGGGGCTGGAAGGCGGGCGAAGAGGCATGATGGTGCTGTTTTCTATTTAGAGTGGCAGCTCTACGTGGGATGGGGGTGGGGTTGGGGGTATGGTCACCCAGTTTGTTAGGAGCGGGGCTATACAGGGGGGAGAGGGGAGAGAGTGAGGGGTGAGGACACACCAATGACAACATCAGAGAGGGGAGAGACAGAGAGAGAGAGAGTATGAGAGACAGGGACTGATACAGAAACAGAAAAAGAAAGACAGTTAAAAGAGAGACCACTCCACAGAGAAAGAGAAGAATGAGGTATTAACCAAAGGCCTTTACTGAAACGGAGTATCACATGATTCTAGTTCAAGTGACCTTCGAACTAGTGAACTTTGAGCTCCTGCCGTTTCTTACAGCGAGAGTATAGATAGATGCCATGACAACAGAATAGAGTGACACAAAACATACAACCAGTAACCTAAAACCTAGGCTTTAATAGAGAGTGGCATATAGGATGTTCAAAGTGTTAAACATTGTTTTGTGACACAGCTTGATAAAAGTGTGATTCAAGACAAGTGAGAGTTAATCCTTATATCTCCTGAAACATGTGTTAATTTAAGAACAATTCTTAGTGAGAAAGTGTGGTTATTCATCACGTTCACCACTGTCCTCGGTTTAAACACATTTTATTGGTTCCTTTCTACAATCATCTTACATATCGGCAATACTGTAGTGTCATAACACACACAAACACATTGGAATTGGAATGGACTTTCAGAAACTGGGATTCTGGATTCACAAACTGTCTCCTAGTGTATAGGTTGGACTTCGTTAAGAAGGCAGTGGCATCGGCTGTTCCTGCTCCCCAGCGGGCGTTTCTTTGACCGTGATGGACTCGTCAGCCACTACATAGAGGGCTGAGACGGCTGCTGCCCCCCTGGACTCCTGCCTGGTCAGTGTCCGGGGATGGGGGATGAGACCTGGGCTGGGACGGGGGTTGCTACGGGGGTAGGACAGGTACCTGTCTTTGCGGGGACTGTCCCCGTCCACCAGGCTGCTGGGGTGTCGCCTCTCGAAAGGTCCCGGGTCAGGTTCAGGGGTCATGGCCACGAACATGCCCGACACGTTGAAGTCCACGTCTGATGAGAAGTGAAACACAGAGAGGTCAGCAAGCAAGACAAAGGGCATTTCCTGTTCTATGTCACGTGAGGAGTAACTTAGGAGTAACATAGTCACTTAGATAAAGACTTTCTGTAACACAATCCCTTCCCAGGTACAAGTAGAGGTCGCTTACCATCTGGGAAGAACCAGTCAGCGTGCTGGATGATGGGTTCTATGATGGCCACCACATGGACAGAGGTAGCAGCAGCCATCTCTGCCAGAGTCCTGAGGATACAGGGAGAGAGAGAGAGAGATCAATGAAACATCAAGCAAAATCTGTTGTTAGGAAATTAACTACTGTATCTATGTACTGTACAACACTATTCATGCTAATTATTGAACTCAAATGCAAGGGATGGATTTGTAGAAATAAATAAGGCAGGAAGCGTTGCTAAGGTACACAATAGTAGGTTTCTGTAGACAGAAGGTGCTCTTTGGTAAAAGGGGTAAATGGGTCATCACAAAGAAAGGAGGATCAAGGCTCTCTTCATATAATTAATTAAAATGCCTTTATTGGTATGGCATGTTCAATGGAAACAAAGATTTGAAATGTGTTATCTTTGTTTCCATTGAACATGCCATACAAATAAAGGAATTTCTATTAATTCAATGAAGAGTGCCTTGGTCTTTTCTTTTTGATGCATGGGATGGATGTTGTATATCCTCCTCAGTGTACTGCTCACCCCTCAGTCTTGGACCAGAGCAGGTTGGGTCCCAGCACTATGGCGATGTTACTGGGAGTCATCTTATTCACCTCACTGTCCTGGGCCAGCTTGGCTAGGAACTTTACCAGATACCTGCAAACAAAATCCCAAAAGGGGAATGAACCATTGACCTTCTGCGCATCTCATAAATAAATCACTTCTGGGAGCATATCATTGGAGTGGTGGACGTTTAAATGTTTCCAGCATGACACTCACCTGAAGTTGGCCTTGTGGTTCTTTGGCAAACCGTCACACGCCACCCACAAAGCTTGAAGCCTCCTGTCTGTGTCAGACACACTGTACAACACAACATTACATACACAAATAAGATGGTACAATGTTTCACAGTCTCTATAATAAACACCTGTTGGGTTTGGGTCGTATTCATTAGGGCACACCATAGCAAAACGCTTTGCAACAGAAAACCAAAATGAGCATTTCTTATTGGCCAATTCAGGTAGTACCTCCACGTTTCGGTCTGTTTTCTTCCGTTTTGTGCCTATTGAATACGACCATGACAGTGAATGAATGTGTACACAGGTGAATATGTGGTATTATTACTTGGAGGCTTGTGTCCACTCGTCATACAGTGCGAAGGTCATAAGGGGTTCAGGCAGCTCTCTGAGGTAAGACTTCAGAGCTCCTGGACAGAGACAGGGACAACACAACCACAAACATGGTGCATTATAGTACATGAACTGAATGGGGTTCAATTGTGCTTTTCGAAGTAGTGGGACTGTCCACCTAAAATACATGATAATTTTCAACTGAAATATACACCATTCCCACTGGACTGAATACTCTCTCAAATCCAAAGACTGCAGTTTGTATTGTCTTCCCCTCCGCACCTCCAAATTCAACCCCTGCATAGACTATTGAGAGTCAAGGGGAACGAAAACAACTTTACTGAGTGATGTAAGGGAAATGGGTCATACCAGCTACAGCATGGGGGTCAGAGTAAAACTCCTCTAACTGGGAGGTGGAACAGTCCAGCGCTGCCTTCAGCTTCTTTAGTTTGGAGGCCCCAGCAGCGATTCGGAACAGACCCTGAGAAGAGAGAGATACATTATTAAAGTTTGTAAATGGTTTTGTCTTCATAGCAAATGAGAACTGGTTCTCAACAAACTAACCATGGTTAGATACAAATATAAATGATAAAAAATGCCCATTTGAATTGAACTGAGAAGCTCTTTGAGGGGGAAATGGATGTCTGCTTTCTGTTCTAATATTAGAGAAGGCCGTCTGGTCTGGTATGACTGAGACAAGGAGAAGGAAGGAGGGAGAAAATAGATACCATCATTTCACATCTATAGAGATACGAGTCTTTGAGGTTGAGGTTGTCTGTAAAAAATAAAAACGAAAGTGTTACAGTTGAAAGCTTCCCTCCAAGGCACGAGGCTGGCTAACCAACCAAAGAACCAGACCACAGATGTCATCAGTACTAGACTGCAGGCTCTTACTCAGCATGTCTGTGAAATGGCAATTGTCTAGTCTTCTGTCTGTAACAGTAACATGTTGGTAGTTTGCTACATATTAGATATGGATAGGGTGACTTACCCTCAATAACTAGTAGTGCATTGAGACCTAGTGAGAAGCACTATAAAAACGCTAGCCCAGGGTTCCCCAACTGGTGGCCGGTGGGCCAAATTATTTTAATTGTCCCCACAAGTTTTTTGTTGGACATAAAAGACTGTAAAAACACCAGGAAATCAGCTCCAAGTGCTTTTAATTTTGGAAGTCTGTTCCAAAGTATTCCCACGCATAATAGAGAGCTATACTGTATTTGATCATATACAAATGTAAGGAAGGTTTGAAATTATTATGTTTTAGTCAAATATTATATCTATTTGGGCTTATTGCGGTCAATTTGAAGTGTACAAATTATTTGTAATTATGTTCTGGCCCCCTGAACATCCACTCAAGAAAAACTCTAGTTGATGATCCCTGCGCTAGTCCATTCTTTTCACCATCATCATCATGGTGATGGTTACCTCCTCCTTCATGCCAGTCTCCAGCAGCATCATGACACAGGCCTCTAAGGGCAGGGCGATCTCACGGTTACTCCTCTTCAGGTGCTCTTCCAGAGCCGTGCCGTACGCAGGCTTCTCCACCCACGAGTCTGTACACAGGGCACAAAATGGCCGCCGGCGTAGGTCAGTTTCATTATCATGAACAGTATGTGAGGAAACAGAGATTCTGTTCTGACTCTGCTAGGTTATTCCTGTCATTTTAGAGTACGATTAACAGATTAACCGATTGCTCACTAATAACCAACTTCATCTTAGCAAATGTAATTAATTTATCTGAGTGACACCAGGGCCTCTATTCAAAAAGCGCTCAGAATAGGACTGCTGATCAAGGATCTGTTTAGACTTTTAGTTCATAATGAATCAGCTTTATATGGACAGGGGAGTTACGGGTCCAGATGTGACTGTAGATGTTTTTAAGACAATAGAGCCGTTTTCACTCAAATCAAATTGAACCTGATTCAATCCAATTCCTGTTTCATTAAGTCCGAGAAAAACTGCTCATTAGCACCGCTTTGTTTTACTGCTAAGGCAATGAAGTGCCAAGACTTAACAAACTGACGTCAGTTATGTCACTTGAGATTTTCTATTTTTATAACAAACCTTTACCAGACTCCGTTTCCTACTTAACATTACATGAATAGTTGGCTGTGCTTTGTGAATACTGGCTTTGAAATGAAAGAGACTGTTGATTAGAGGTAAAATATATCTGACCAAGGTGATGCAGTCAAAACATTCATTGCATGCAGTGAGAAAGCATTATGAATCAACATTCAGTTTAATTTATTATTATTACTTGATTTTTTACCTTAGTCTCTTGAGCATATTAATCCAAATGTGCATTATTTTATCAAGAAAATTGTGTTAACAGGTTTTGATTCATTAAGGTTTCCTTTACCTTTCTGTGCCTGTATGGTCGGCAGGACTCCTTCCAGAGCAGCCAGAGACCTCCTGTGGTAGTCGGCCTGGGCCTCTACCAACTGAAACACATTCACATGGTATCACACACATTCACAAGGCATCACACACATTCACATGGCATCACACACATTCACATGGTATCACACACATTCACATGGCATCACACACATTCACATGGCATCACACACATTCACATGGTATCACACACATTCACATGGTATCACACACATTCACATGGCATCACACACATTTACATGGTATCACACACATTCACATGGCATCACACACATTCACATGGCATCACACACATTCACATGGTATCACACACATTCACATGGCATCACACACATTCACATGGCATCACACACATTCACATGGCATCACACACATTCACATGGCATCACACACATTCACATGGCATCACACACATTCACATGGCATCACACACATTTACATGGCATCACACACATTCACATGGTATCACACACATTCACAAGGCATCACACACATTCACATGGTATCACACACATTCACATGGCATCACACACATTCACATGGCATCACACACATTCACATGGCATCACACACATTCACATGGTATCACACACATTCACATGGCATCACACACATTCACATGGCATCACACACATTCACATGGCATCACACACATTCACATGGCATCACACACATTCACATGGCATCACACACATTCACATGGTATCACACACATTCACATGGCATCACACACATTCATATGGCATCACACACATTCACATGGCATCACACACATTCACATGGTATCACACACATTCAATTGGCATCACACACATTTACATGGCATTAAACACATTCACATGGCATCACACACATTCACATGGTATCACACACATTCACATGGTATCACACACATTCACATGGTATCACACACATTCACATGGTATCACACACATTCACATGGTATCACACACATTCACATGGTATCACACACATTTACATGGTATCACACACATTCACATGGCATCACACACATTCACATGGCATCACATATTGTGCCTTCAATTTATTCCAAATGCCACACCTTAAATTCCCTGTGGGACAAGAACGTTATTCAATCCAATACTACCCCACTCTTAACATAACATTTCAATTCATGAGATATTGTGGGTCAAATGTGATCTGAATGAAATGATGATGATGATGATGAGCTTGTGATATAGTCAGGATGAAGAATACTCACAATGACATAGTAGCGGGCGTAGTTTCCCTCCTTGGAGGAGAAGTTATACATGTCAGCAGACAGCTGGTCCTTAGGAAGGAAGACGTGAACATTAGCATTTTGTCCCTCCAAATGTGGTGTACACTTCAATTTTCAACCCGCTTTTTACCCAATCACCCAGTGAAATATGCATTAATAATATTGTTGCATATGGACTTGAGCCCATTTTAATATAATTGTAAAATTAGCCTAGCAGTAGTAATTATTGTGTCATGGTTTAGATGGAATAATCTATGTCCATTGTATTTGGGCAGAGGGAAAGTACAAAGGGGGCCTGTCTCTGAGGGCAAGAATGCTTCCATAAGGGTTGAATAGGAGACAGTTGTCTGGAGTTAGAGCTGGTAGATCGTAATTACTGTTCTATAACACTGTCTAATATCTTCACTGTTTTATACCACTATATCCTTTTAATATGAGGATACAGCACATATACAGTGAGGGAAAAAAGTATTTGATCCCCTGCTGATTTTGTACGTTTGCCCACTGACAAAGAAATGATCAGTCTATAATTTTAATGGTAGGTTTATTTGAACAGTGAGAGACAGAATAACAACAAAAAAATCCAGAAAAACGCATGTCAAAAATTTTATAAATTGATTTGCATTTTAATGAGGGAAATAAGTATTTGACCCCCTCTCAATCAGAAAGATTTCTGGCTCCCAGGTGTCTTTTATACAGGTAATGAGCTGAGATTAGGAGCACACTCTTAAAGGGAGTGCTCCGAATCTCAGTTTGTTACCTGTATAAAAGACACCTGTCCACAGAAGCAATCAATCAATCAGATTCCAAACTCTCCACCATGGCCAAGACCAAAGAGCTCTCCAAGGATGTCAGGGACAAGATTGTACACCTACACAAGGCTGGAATGGGCTACAAGACCATCGCCAAGCAGCTTGGTGAGAAGGTGACAACAGTTGGTGTGATTATTTGCAAATGGAAGAAACACAAAATAACTGTCAATCTCCCTCGGCCTGGGGCTCCATGCAAGATCTCACCTCGTGGAGTTGCAATGATCATGAGAACGGTGAGGAATCAGCCCAGAACTATACGGGATGATCTTGTCAATGATCTCAAGGCAGCTGGGACCATAGTCACCAAGAAAACAATTGGTAACACACTACGCCGTGAAGGACTGAAATCCTGCAGCGCCCACAAGGTCCCCCTGCTCAAGAAAGCACATATACAGGCCCGTCTGAAGTTTGCCAATGAACATCTGAATGATTCAGAGGAGAACTGGGTGAAAGTGTTGTGGTCAGATGAGACCAAAATGGAGCTCTTTGGCATCAACTCAACTCGCCGTGTTTGGAGGAGGAATGCTGCCTATGACCCCAAGAACACCATCCCCACCGTCAAACATGGTGGTGGAAACATTATGCTTTGGGGGTGTTTTTCTGTTAAGGGGACAGGACAACTTCACCGCATCAAAAGGACGATGGACGGCACCATGTACCGTCAAATCTTGGGTGAGAACCTCCTTGCCTCAGCCAGGACATTGAAAATGGGTCGTGGATGGGTATTCCAGCATGACAATGACCCAAAACACACGGCCAAGGCAACAAAGGAGTGGCTCAAGAAGAAGAACATTAAGGTCCTGGAGTGGCCTAGCCAGTCTCCAGACCTTAATCCCATAGAAAATCTGTGGAGGGAGCTGAAGGTTCGAGTTGCCAAACGTCAGCCTCGAAACATTAATGACTTGGAGAAGATCTGCAAAGAGGAGTGGGACAAAATCCCTCCTGAGATGTGTGCAAACCTGGTGGCCAACTACAAGAAACTTCTGACCTCTGTGATTGCCAACAAGGGTTTTGCCACCAAGTACTAAGTCATGTTTTGCAGAGGGGTCAAATACTTATTTCCCTCATTAAAATGCAAATCAATTTATAAAATGTTTGACATGCGTTTTTTTGGATTTTTTTGTTGTTATTCTGTCTCTCACTGTTCAAATAAACTTACCATTAAAATTATAGACTGATCATGTCTTTGTCAGTGGGCAAATGTACAAAATCAGCAGGGGATCAAATACTTTTTTCCCTCACTGTATATATATAAAAGTAGTGTTAGGTTTAAGCTGTTTGTGTATGAGAAGAGTAATTATCTAGTGGACCGTGGTAGACTGCAAGAATGTGCACTCCCTATAACTGAAGGCCTCTCCTGACTGATAAGAAGTCCTGTGAGAGGCGTGGAGGAGTACCGGACTCAAGCTGGGTCGATAACACCACCTGCCCAGCCCAGGGGGTTCTGTTTGGGAAGGGGGGCCTAGTCGGAGGTTATAGATATATGTGCTTGTGAAGTTGTATCTTGTCTTGAAGCTGCAACACCCAGTGTGGTTAATAAATCTAGCCTGAGCTTTCTTTGGTATCTGTCTGGATTATTGAACCAGAACATAGAACCTAACAATATGAATAGCATGTATAGGTAACTGACAGCACAGTCACAACCCTTTAATAACATAGCCCTAATAACATGTATGTCAGGCTCTGTCACAATAACCCTCTGTTCAGCCAGGTCATCAGATATGATCCTGTCATGATTAAGAAGCCTTAGCTGGAATGTGCCGCCATCTTTTCAACTTTACCTCCAGTCATTAGAGCAGGAAGGTATTCCCAACTTCCCAAGGTCATCTAGGAATAGTGGGAATACCAGGTGTGTGCTCTCATGCTGCCCTGTACTGTCCCTAGACTTCCCTTTTTACTGAGAGTTTTTTCATAGTGCTGGAAACCTGCAAAATGCCCTGGAAACCTGTTTCTACCACTTTGCCCACCAATTACATCCTCTGTTGTATGTGCACATTTGGTGCCAATATATATATATCATTCTCCCTTAAATGATAAATAATATAAGTTCAATACGCTATAAAATCGAACATTTTAGCGGAGACACTTGATATGGCGAATCCATCTGTAAAAACCACTACCTACCTTGCACATCTCCACTTTGTTCAGGGCCTCGTCCATCTCGTCTTTGAGAGTCTCTGCCTTGGCGGCCGTGGCCTGGTTGTTGGTAGAAAAGTGAATAGACTTGCTTGCCTGCAACCACCTGGAGCAAAAAATATATATTATGGAGATTTGGAACTTTGTCTCATCTACATGTACACATAGAGTCAAATCTTTACTTGAGAAATGCACATACAACTTGTATTTGGCATAGCCTTATGATTGGGGTTCTAGTCCAGTACCTGGCTCTGGGGTTCTAGTCCAGTACCTGGCTCTGGGGTTCTAGTCCAGTACCTAGCTCTGGGGTTCTAGTCCAGTACCTGGCTCTGGGGTTGTAGTCCAGTACCTGGCTCTGGGGTTCTAATCCAGTACATTGCTCTGGGGTTCTAGTCCAGTACCTGGCTCTGGGGTTCTAGTCCAGTACCTGGCTCTGGGGTTCTAGTCCAGTACCTGGTTCTGGGGTTCTAGTCCAGTACCTGGCTCTGGGGTTCTAGTACAGTACCTGGCTCTGGGGTTCTAGTCCAGTACCTGGCTCTGGGGTTCTAGTCCAGTACCTGGCTCTGGGGTTCTAGTCCAGTACCTGGCTCTGAGGTTCTAGTCCAGTACCTGGCTCTGGGGTTCTAGTACAGTACCTGGCTCTGGGGTTCTAGTCCAGTACCTGGCTCTGGGATTCTAGTCCAGTACCTGGCACTGGGGTTCTAGTCCAGTACCTGGCTCTGGGGTTCTAGTCCAGTACCTGGCTCTGGGGTTCTAGTCCAGTACCTGGCTCTGGGGTTCTAGTCCAGTACCTGGCTCTGGGGTTCTAATCCAGTACATTGCTCTGGGGTTCTAGTCCAGTACCTGGCTCTGGGGTTCTAGTCCAGTACCTGGCTCTGGGGTTCTAGTCCAGTACCTGGCTCTGGGGTTCTAGTACAGTACCTGGCTCTGGCTGAGTCATAGTCTAGGACTAGCTTAGCCAGCTGTTTCCTCTGTTTCAGGATGTTGGGAATGTCCACCTGGGTAGGTATGGGAGTAACACGTTTTATTGTAGTGAAAACATGTATTATGTAGTAAAACAGTACTGTGTTAAAACAGAAGCAAGGTGAAATGACCTTGGGATCTGTATTACTTGATCACCATTGACATGCTCAGTGTTATCAATGCCAGGGTAAGATATGGAGAGTGTTGGTGGTCACCTCTGCTAGCTGGTTGAGAGGTTCCAGTATCTCTCTCTCTAGCTGGACCTCGTGTTGCATCAGCTCAGACGCTAGTCTGCTCTCTGCCTCCCCACACACATCCATCATCTTACTGCCAACACACACACACATAGAGAGATATTGAGAAAGACACATAGACACACACAGAGACATGCATGCATGCACACAAGCACACGTAAACACACACATATACACAGATAAACAGAGAGAAAGAGGACAGAGAGAGAGAGAGAGACACCGTTATCACTGCATTATCATTCCTAAAGCTGAGAGTAATAGGTACTGTAGGAATACCACAAACACATTAAAGGCCTTTTAAGCATCCATATCCATCCCTGTATAACTCTCACTAGCTTAGTCCTGGAATCTGTTCATATTCTGTGCTTATGGACTAACTTTCTCAACGGAATATTTCTGAATCTGCATGTTCAACATGTCCAAACAATAGATATCATTGGCTGGTTTCCCAAATACAGATGTAGCCTAGTCTTGGACTAAGAAGCATGGAGGATCTCCATTGTACCTGGGAAACCGGCCCCATATACGTCTGCCGTCATTGCTCCACACTCACCCAATCAGTGACTCCTCCCCCAGCTGGCTTCCTCCATCCTGCATGGCCTGGGACAGCGCTGTCAGAGGGAGCTTTTTCTGTGGCAGGAAACACAAGGCATCATGGGATTTGTAGTTCAATTGCTCAACACAAGACATGTTACTGTATCATCTTTCATCTTGGACACCTAGAACAAAAATCTTGTGTAATGCGTCAGATGCTCTATTAACTTCTGTAGGGATACATGTTTGTACTAATGAGACTAGTGAAGTGTCCACGCCTCTAAACGGAAACTCTCAGCCGTACCTGTCCATGAGATATTTTATCATCTTAGGTCTTCTGAAGAACCATGAGTAGCTGTCTTTCTCAAGTCAAAGCAAAAATGTTGGACGACAAAAAAATAATGTTTCGAACACGAGATAAGAGGACAATTCTGGAGTGAAAGTAATGACAGTGAATTGACAGTCATATCAGTAATGTTGCATCACTGGGGCGGGTCTGGCTAACAGTAGATTGGAAAGATAGTGGAGGGTTTGGAGAGAGGCCTACTTCACATGTCTGTCCACATCACTCATTGCGATGATGGCTAACTTGTCACAGTCTCCTTTCTCTAGTGCTCCAAACCTAACTTGAAATAATTCAAATTACAGTAATTGCACATCTTTCATTGACATTAGTATGTGGTTAACGTGGATGTCTGAGTTAGAGGTAAGAGCTGTTCACAACACATCTCCCTGAGAAGAAGAGAGGTAGAGAAGGAGAGATAGAAGAGGAGAGGTAGAGAAGGAGAGATAGAAGAGGAGAGGTAGAGAAGGAGTGATAGAAGAGGAGAGGTAGAGTAGGAGTGATAGAAGAGTAGAGGGTGAGTAGGAGTGATAGAAGAGGAGAGGTAGAGAAGGAGTGATAGAAGAGGAGAGGGTGAGTAGGAGTGATAGAAGAGGAGAGGTAGAGAAGGAGTGATAGAAGAGGAGAGGGTGAGTAGGAGAGACAGAAGAGGAGAGGTAGAGAAGGAGTGATAGAAGAGGAGAGGGTGAGTAGGAGAGATAGAAGAGGAGAGGGTGAGTAGGAGTGATAGAAGAGGAGAGGGTGAGTAGGAGTGATAGAAGAGGAGAGGGTGAGTAGGAGAGATAGAAGAGGAGAGGGTGAGAAGGAGAGATAGAAGAGGAGAGGTAGAGAAGGAGTGATAGAAGAGGAGAGGGTGAGTAGGAGTGATAGAAGAGGAGAGGTAGAGAAGGAGTGATAGAAGAGGAGAGGGTGAGTAGGAGAGATAGAAGAGGAGAGGGTGAGTAGGAGAGATAGAAGAGGAGAGGGTGAGAAGGAGAGATAGAAGAGGAGAGGTAGAGAAGGAGTGATAGAAGAGGAGAGGGTGAGAAGGAGAGATAGAAGAGGAGAGGGTGAGAAGGAGAGATAGAAGAGGAGAGGGTGAGTAGGAGTGATAAAAAAGGAGAGGGTGAGTAGGAGTGATATAAGAGAAGAGGGTGGGTATGAGTGATAGAAGAGGAGAGGGTGAGAAGGAGAGATATAAGAGGAGAGGGTGAGAAGGAGAGATAGAAGAGGAGAGGGTGAGAAGGAGTGATAGAAGAGGAGAGGGTGAGAAGGAGAGATAGAAGAGGAGAGGGTGAGTAGGAGTGATAGAAGAGGAGAGGTAGAGAAGGAGTGATAGAAGAGGAGAGGGTGAGAAGGAGTGATAGAAGAGGAGAGGTGGAGAAGGAGTGATAGAAGAGTAGAGGGTGAGTAGGAGAGATAGAAGAGGAGAGGGTGAGTAGGAGTGATAGAAGAGGAGAGGGTGAGAAGGAGTGATAGAAGAGGAGAGGGTGAGTAGGAGTGATAGAAGAGGAGAGGGTGAGTATGAGTGATAGAAGAGGAGAGGGTGAGTAGGAGTGATAGAAGAGGAGAGGGTGAGAAGGAGTGATAGAAGAGGGTGAGTAGGAGTGATAGAAGAGGAGAGGGTGAGTAGGAGTGATGGAAGAGGAGAGGGTGAGTAGGAGTGATAGAAGAGGAGAGGGTGAGTAGGA
The DNA here is from genome assembly GCF_020615455.1 of Coregonus clupeaformis. Lineage (NCBI taxonomy): Eukaryota > Metazoa > Chordata > Actinopteri > Salmoniformes > Salmonidae > Coregonus > Coregonus clupeaformis. The sequence continues at coordinate 3,655,120 of NC_059198.1, read as the reverse complement.
GTGATAGAAGAGGAGAGGGTGAGAAGGAGAGATAGAAGAGGAGAGGGTGAGTAGGAGAGATAGAAGAGGAGAGGGTGAGAAGGAGTGATAGAAGAGGAGAGGGTGAGAAGGAGAGATAGAAGAGGAGAGGGTGAGAAGTAGTGATAGAAGAGGAGAGGGTGAGTAGGAGTGATAAAAAAGGAGAGGGTGAGTAGGAGTGATAAAAAAGGAGAGGGTGAGTAGGAGTGATAGAAGAGGAGAGGGTGAGAAGGAGAGATAGAAGAGGAGAGGGTGAGTAGGAGTGATAGAAGAGGAGAGGGTGAGTAGGAGTGATAGAAGAGGAGAGGGTGAGAAGTAGAGATAGAAGAGGAGAGGGTGAGAAAGAGAGATAGAAGAGGAGAGGTAGATAAGGAGTGATAGAAGAGGAGAGGGTGAGAGGGAGTGATAGAAGAGGAGAGGGTGAGAAGGAGTGATAGAAGAGGGTGAGTAGGAGTGATAGAAGAGGAGAGGGTGAGAAGGAGAGATAGAAGAGGAGAGGGTGAGAAGGAGTGATAGAAGAGGAGAGGGTGAGAAGGAGAGATAGAAGAGGAGAGGGTGAGAAGTAGTGATAGAAGAGGAGAGGGTGAGTAGGAGTGATAAAAAAGGAGAGGGTGAGTAGGAGTGATAAAAAAGGAGAGGGTGAGTAGGAGTGATAGAAGAGGAGAGGGTGAGAAGGAGAGATAGAAGAGGAGAGGGTGAGTAGGAGTGATAGAAGAGGAGAGGGTGAGTAGGAGTGATAGAAGAGGAGAGGGTGAGAAGTAGAGATAGAAGAGGAGAGGGTGAGAAAGAGAGATAGAAGAGGAGAGGTAGAGAAGGAGTGATAGAAGAGGAGAGGGTGAAAGGGAGTGATAGAAGAGGAGAGGGTGAGAAGGAGTGATAGAAGAGGGTGAGTAGGAGTGATAGAAGAGGAGAGGGTGAGTAGGAGTGATAGAAGAGGAGAGGGTGAGTAGGAGTGATAGAAGAGGAGAGGGTGAGTAGGAGTGATAGAAGAGGAGAGGGTGAGTAGGAGTGATAGAAGAGGAGAGGGTGAGAAGGAGAGATAGAAGAGGAGAGGGTGAGTAGGAGAGATAGAAGAGGCGAGGTAGAGAAGGAGTGATAGAAGAGAAGAGGGTGAGTAGGAGTGATAGAAGAGGAGAGGTAGAGAAGGAGTGATAGAAGAGGGGAGGGTGAGTAGGAGTGATAGAAGAGGAGAGGGTGAGAAGGAGAGATAGAAGAGGAGAGGGTGAGTAGGAGTGATAGAAGAGGAGAGGATGAGAAGGAGAGATAGAAGAGGAGAGGGTGAGTAGGAGTGATAGAAGAGGAGAGGGTGAGTAGGAGTGATAGAAGAGGAGAGGGTGAGTAGGAGAGATAGAAGAGGAGAGGGTGAGGAGGAGTGATAGAAGTGGGTGAGTAGGAGTGATAGAAGAGGAGAGGGTGAGTAGGAGTGATAGAAGAGGAGAGGGTGAGTAGGAGTGATAGAAGAGGAGACGGTGAGTAGGAGTGATAGAAGTGGGTGAGTAGGAGTGATAGAAGAGGAGAGGGTGAGTAGGAGTGATAGAAGAGGAGAGGGTGAGTAGGAGTGATAGAAGAGGAGACGGTGAGTAGGAGTGATAATAGAGGAGAGGGTGAGAAGGAGAGATAGAAGAGGAGAGGGTGAGTAGGAGTGATAGAAGAGGAGAGGGTGAGTAGGAGTGATAGAAGAGGAGAGGGTGAGAAGGAGAGATAGAAGAGGAGAGGTCGAGGAGTGATAGAAGAGGAGAGGGTGAGAAGGAGAGATAGAAGAGGAGAGGGTGAGAAGGAGTGATAGAAGAGGAGAGGGTGAGTAGGAGTGATAAAAAAGGAGAGGGTGAGTAGGAGTGATAAAAAAGGAGAGGGTGAGTAGGAGTGATAGAAGAGGAGAGGGTGAGAAGGAGAGATAGAAGAGGAGAGGGGGTGAGTAGGAGTGATAGAAGAGGAGAGGGGTGAGTAGGAGTGATAGAAGAGGAGAGGGTGAGAAGGAGAGATAGAAGAGGAGAGGGTGAGAAGGAGAGATAGAAGAGGAGAGGGTGAGTAGGAGTGATAGAAGAGGAGAGGGTGAGTAGGAGTGATAGAAGAGGAGAGGGTGAGTAGGAGTGATAGAACAGGGTGAGTAGGAGTGATAGAAGAGGAGAGGGTGAGTAGGAGTGATAGAAGAGGAGAGGGTGAGTAGGAGTAATAGAAGAGGAGAGGGTGAGAAGGAGAGATAGAAGAGGAGAGGTAGAGAAGGAGTGATAGAAGAGGAGAGGCTGAGAAGGAGAGATAGAAGAGGAGAGGGTGAGTAGGAGTGATAGAAGAGGAGAGGGTGAGTAGGAGTTATAGAAGAGGAGAGGGTGAGAAGGAGAGATATAATATGAGAGGGTGAGAAGGAGAGATATAAGAGGAGAGGTAGAGAAGGAGTGATAGAAGAGGAGAGGGTGAGAAGGAGTGATAGAAGAGGGGAGGGTGAGTAGGAGTGATAAAAAAGGAGAGGGTGAGTAGGAGTGATAGAAGAGGAGAGGGTGGGAAGGAGAGATAGAAGAGGAGAGGGTGAGTAGGAGTGATAGAAGAGGGTGAGTAGGAGTGATATAAGAGGAGAGGGTGAGTAGGAGTGATAGAAGAGGAGAGGGTGAGTAGGACTGATAGAAGAGGAGAGGGTGAGAAGGAGAGATAGAAGAGGAGAGGGTGAGAAGGAGAGATAGAAGAGGAGAGGGTGAGTAGGAGTGATAGAAGAGGAGAGGGTGAGTAGGAGTGATAGAAGAGGAGAGGGTGAGAAGGAGAGATAGAAGAGGAGAGGGTGAGAAGGAGAGATAGAAGAGGAGAGGGTGAGTAGGAGTGATAGAAGAGGAGAGGGTGAGTAGGAGTGATAGAAGAGGAGAGGGTGAGTAGGAGTGATAGAACAGGGTGAGTAGGAGTGATACAAGAGGAGAGGGTGAGTAGGAGTGATAGAAGAGGAGAGGGTGAGAAGGAGAGATAGAAGAGGAGAGGTAGAGAAGGAGTGATAGAAGAGGAGAGGCTGAGAAGGAGAGATAGAAGAGGAGAGGGTGAGTAGGAGTGATAGAAGAGGAGAGGGTGAGTAGGAGTTATAGAAGAGGAGAGGGTGGAGAAGGAGAGAATAGAATATGAGAGGGTAGGAGAAGGAGAGATATAAGAGGAGAGGTAGAGAAGGAGTGATAGAAGAGGAGAGGGTGAGAAGGAGTGATAGAAGAGGGGAGGGTGAGTAGGAGTGATAAAAAAGGAGAGGGTGAGTAGGAGTGATAGAAGAGGAGAGGGTGAGAAGGAGAGATAGAAGAGGAGAGGGTGAGTAGGAGTGATAGAAGAGGGTGAGTAGGAGTGATATAAGATGAGAGGGTGAGTAGGAGTGATAGAAGAGGAGAGGGTGAGTAGGAGTGATAGAAGAGGAGAGGGTGAGAAGGAGCGATAGAAGAGGAGAGGGTGAGTAGGAGTGATAGAAGAGGAGAGGGTGAGAAGGAGAGATAGAAGAGGAGAGGGTGAGTAGGAGTGATAGAAGAGGAGAGGGTGAGTAGGAGTGATAGAAGAGGAGAGGGTGAGTAGGAGTGATAGAAGAGGAGAGGGTGAGTAGGAGTGATAGAAGAGGAGAGGGTGAGAAGGAGAGATAGAAGAGGAGAGGGTGAGAAGGAGAGATAGAAGAGGAGAGGGTGAGTAGGAGTGATAGAAGAGGAGAGGTTGAGTAGGAGTGATAGAACAGGGTGAGTAGGAGTGATAGAACAGGGTGAGTAGGAGTGATAGAAGAGGAGAGGGTGAGTAGGAGTGATAGAAGAGGAGAGGGTGAGTAGGAGTGATAGAAGAGGAGAGGGTGAGAAGGAGAGATAGAAGAGGAGAGGTAGAGAAGGAGTGATAGAATAGGAGAGGGTGAGAAGGAGAGATAGAAGAGGAGAGGGTGAGTAGGAGTGATAGAAGAGGAGAGGGTGAGTAGGAGTGATAGAAGAGGAGAGGGTGAGTAGGAGTGATAGAAGAGGAGAGGGTGAGTAGGAGTGATAGAAGAGGAGAGGGTGAGAAGGAGAGATAGAAGAGGAGAGGGTGAGAAGGAGTGATAGAATAGGAGAGGGTGAGTAGGAGTGATAAAAAGGAGAGGGGTGAGTAGGAGTGATAAAAAGGAGAGGGTGAGTAGAGGAGTGATAGAAGAGGAGAGGGTGAGAAGGAGAGATAGAAGAGGAGAGGTGAGTAGGAGTGATAGAAGAGGAGAGGGTGAGTAGGAGTGATAGAAGAGGAGTGAGAAGGAGAGATAGAAGAGGAGAGGGTGAGAAGGAGAGATAGAAGAGGAGAGAGGGTGAGTAGGAGTGATAGAAGAGGAGAGGGTGAGTAGGAGTGATAGAAGAGGAGAGGGTGAGTAAGAGTGATAGAACAGGGTGAGTAGGAGTGATAGAAGAGGAGAGGGTGAGTAGGAGTGATAGAAGAGGAGAGGGTGAGTAGGAGTGATAGAAGAGGAGAGGGTGAGAAGGAGAGATAGAAGAGGAGAGGGTGAGTAGGAGTGATAGAAGAGGAGAGGGTGAGTAGGAGTTATAGAAGAGGAGAGGGTGAGAAGGAGAGATAGAATATGAGAGGGTGAGAAGGAGAGATATAAGAGGAGAGGTAGAGAAGGAGTGATAGAAGAGGAGAGGGTGAGAAGGAGTGATAGAAGAGGGGAGGGTGAGTAGGAGTGATAAAAAAGGAGAGGGTGAGTAGGAGTGATAGAAGAGAGAGGGTGGAAGGAGAGATAGAAGAGAGAGGGTGAGTAGGAGTGATAGAAGAGGGTGAGTAGGAGTGATATAAGAGGAGAAGGTGAGTAGGAGTGATAGAAGAGGCGAGGGTGAGTAGGAGTGATAGAAGAGGAGAGGGTGAGAAGGAGAGATAGAAGAGGAGAGGGTGAGAAGGAGAGATAGAAGAGGAGAGGGTGAGTAGGAGTGATAGAAGAGGAGAGGGTGAGTAGGAGTGATAGAAGAGGAGAGGGTGAGAAGGAGAGATAGAAGAGGAGAGGGTGAGAAGGAGAGATAGAAGAGAGAGGGTGAGTAGGAGTGATAGAAGAGGAGAGGGTGAGTAGGAGTGATAGAAGAGGAGAGGGTGAGTAGGAGTGAGAGAACAGGGTGAGTAGGAGTGATAGAAGAGGGAGGGGGTGAGTAGGAGCGATAGAAGAGAGAGGTGAGTGAGGAGCGATAGAAGAGGAGAGGTGAGAAGGAGAGATAGAAGAGGAGAGGTAAAGAAGGAGGATAAAGAGGAGAGGTGAGAAGGGAGAGATAGAAGAGAGAGAGGCTGAGTAGGAGGTGATAGAGAGAGGAGACGTGAGAGTCGTTATAGAAGAGGGGGTGAGAAGGAGAGATAGAATGTGAGGGTGAGAAGGAAGAGATATAAAGAGAGAGGAAGGAGGCAGAAGAGGAGAGGGTGAGAGGAGATAATAACAGAGGGGGGGGTGAGTAGGAGTGATAAAAAAGAGAGGGAGTAGGATGATAGAAGAGGAGAGGGTGAGAAGGAGAGATAGAAGAGGAGAGGGGTGAGAGAGGAGTGATAGAAGAGGGTGAGTAGGAGAGATATAAGAGGAGAGGGTGGAGTAGGAGTGATAGAAGAGGAGAGGTGAGAGGAGTGATATGAAGAGGAGAGTGTTGAGAAGGAGAGATAGAAGAGGAGAGGGTGAGTAGGAGTGATAGAAGAGGGAGAGGTAGAGAAGGAGTGATAGAAGAGGAGAGGGTGAGTAGGAGAGATAGAAGAGGAGAGGGTGGAGTAGGAGAGATAGAAGAGGAGAGGGTAGAGAAGGAGAGATAGAAGAGGAGAGGTAGAGAAGGAGAGATAGAAGAGGAGAGGTGAGAAGGAGAGATAGAAGAGGAGGTGAGAAGGAGAGATAGAAGAGGAGAGGGTGAGTAGGAGTGACAAAAAAGGAGAGGTGAGTAGGAGTGATAGAAGAGAAGAGGGGGCAGTTGGAGGATAGAAGAGGAGAGGGGGTGAGAAGGAGTAGATATAAGAGGAGAGAGGTGAGAAGGAGAGATAGAAGAGGAGAGGTAGAGAAGGAGCGAAAGAAGAGGAGAGGGTGGAGAAGGAGAGATAGAAGAGGAGAGAGGGTGAGAAGGAGAGAGTAGGAAGAGGAGAGGGTGAGTAGGGAGTGATAAAAAGTAGAGGGTGAGTAGGAGTGATATAAGAGAAGAGGGTGGGATGGGAGTGATAGAAGAGGAGAGGGTGAGAAGGGGAGAGAGATATAAGAGGAGAGGGGTGAGAAGGAGAGATAGAAGAGGAGAGGGTTGAGTAGGAGTGATAGAAGAGGGATGGTGAGTAAGGGGAGATATAAGAGAGAGAGGGTGAGTAGGAGTGATAGAAGAGAGAGAGGGTGAGTAGGAGGATAGAAGAGGAGAGGTTGAGAAGGAGAGATAGAAGAGGAGAGGGTGAGGTAGGAGTGATAGAAGAGGAGATGGAAGGAGTGAGTAGAAGAGGGGAGGGAGAGTAGGAGTGATAGAAGAGGAGAGGGGGTGAGTAGGAGAGGATGGAAGAGGAGAGGTTGAGAAGGAGAGATAGAAGAGGAGAGGGTGAGTAGAGTGATAGAAGAGGGTGAGTAGGAGTGATATAAGAGGAGAGGGGTGAGTAGGGTGATAAGAAGAGGAGAGGGTGAGTAGGAGTGATAGAAGAGGAGAGGTTGGAAGGGAGAGATACGAAGAGAGGGAGGGTGAGTAGGGAGTGATAGAAGAGGAGAGGTAGAGGAAGGGAGAGATAGAAGAGGAGAGGGTGAGTAGGAGAGATAGTATAGAGGAGAGGGTGAGTAGGAGAGATAGAAAGAGGAGAGAGGGTGAGAAGGAGAGATAGAAGAGGAGAGTGAGAAGGAGTGATAGAAGAGGAGAGGGTGAGAAGGAGAGATAGAAGAGGAGAGGGGGTGAGAAGGAGAGTAGAAGAGGAGAGGCTGAAACAAAAAGGAGAGGGTACGAGTAGGAGGATAAGAGGAGAGGGTGGTAGGAGTGATAGAAGAGAGAGGAGTGAGAAGGGAGAGATGGTAAGAGGAGAGGGTGAGAAGGAGAGATAGAAGAGGGAGAGGTGAGAAGGAGAGATAGAAGAGAGAGAGGTGAGAAGGGGTGATAGAAGAGGGAGAGGTGAGAAGGAGAGATAGAAGAGGAGAGGTAGTAGGAGATGATAGAAGAAAAAGAGTAGAGATAGAGGAGAGAAGAGAGAGAGGTGAAGGAGGCAGATAGAAGAGATGAGAGGTGGAGAAGGAGGATAAAGATGGTTATTATGAGATGATATGAATGAGGAGAGGGTGAGTAGGGGATGATATAGAAGAGGAGAGAGTGAGAAGGAGTGATATGAAGATGGAGAGGCTTGAGTAGGGAATGATGATTATAAGATTATTATAGGGTGAGTATGAGTGATAGAAGGAGGAGAGGGGTGAGCAGGGGAGGAGTATGCAGGAGAGGGTGAGAAGGAGTGATAGAAGAGGGAGAGTGAGGAGTGAGAGATAGAGGAGAGAGTGTAGGGAGGAGGATGGAAGAGGAGAGAGGGTGAGTATGAGATATAAGAGGAGAGGTGTGAGTAAAGGAGAGATAGAAAGAGGAGAGGGTGAGAAAGAGAGTAATGAGAGAGGTAGAGAGTAGAAGAGGAGAGTGTAGAAGGAGTGATAAAGAGGAGATGTGAGTAGGAGGATAGAAGAGAGAGGGAGTAAGTGATAGAAGATGATAAAAACAGGGTGGAGTAGGAGTGATAGAAAGAGAGGGTGAGTAGGAGTGATAGAAGAGGGGAGAGGTGAGGGAGATGATAGAATAGATAGTGTGAGAAGGAGGATAGAAGAGGAGAGGGTGAGTAGAGTGATAGAAGAGGAGAGGGTGCAGAAGTCAGAGCAGAAGATTTATATAGGGTGAGAAAGAGAGATAGAAGAGGAGAGGCGAGATAGGAGTGATAGAAGAGGAGAGGGTGAGAGGGGATAGAAGAGAGAGGGTGAGAAGGATGGATAGAAGAGGGAGGGAAGGAGAGTAGAAGAGGAAAGAGGGTGAGAAGGATAGATATGAAGAGGAGAGTATGTAATGATAGAAGAGGAGATGGTTAGATAGGGAGAGTAGAAGAGGAGAGGGAGTAGTAGTGATGATAGAGGAGAGGGTGATGTAGGATGATGAAGAAGGTTTATATGAGGCGGGAGTAGGAGTGATAGAAGAGGAGAGTGTAAGATAGGAGAGATAGGAAGAGGAGAGGGTGAGAAGGAGCAGAGATAGAAGAGAGAGGGTGAGTGGATGATAGAAGATGGAGAGGGTGAGTAGGGAGTGATAGAAGAGGAGAGGGTGAGAAGGAGAGATAGAAGAGGCAGAGGCGAGAAAGGATGAGATATGAAGAGGAGAGGTAGAGAGAAGGAGTGATAGAAGATGGAGAGGGTGAGAGGGGTGATAGAAGAGGAGAGAGGCAGAGTAGGAGGATAGAAGAGGGTGAGTAGGAGGATAGAAGAGGGATGGTGAGTAGGAGGATGGTGAAGAGGAGAGGGTGAGTAGGAGTGATAGAAGAGAGAGGGTGAGTAGGGAGGAGTATAGAAGAGGAGAGGGTGAGAAGGAGTGATAGAAGAGGAGAGGCGAGAGCGTATGTAGATAGAAGAGGAGAGGTGAGTAGGAGAGATAGAAGAGGCGAGGTGTAGAGTTATGGAGTGATAGAGAGAGAAGAGGGTGAGAAGGAGAGATAGAAGAGGAGAGGTAGAGAAGGAGTGATGGAAGAGGGGGGTGATAGGATGATAGAAGAGGGAAGGGTGAGCAGGGATAAAAGGAGAGGGGAGTAGAGTGATAGAAGAGGAATGAGAAGGAGAGATAGAAGAGGAGAGGGTGAGTAGGAGTGAGCAGAGAGAGTGGGTGATAGGAGCATAGATGAGGAGGTGAGAAGGAGGAAAGAAGAGGAGAGGGTGGGAGTAGAGGATAGAAGAGGAGAGGTAGAGAAGGAGAGATAGAAGAGGGAGGGAGGAGGAGGGGTGGTAGAAGAGGAGAGGGTGGGAGAAGGAGAGATAAAGAGGAGAGGTGAGTAGGGAGGATAGAAGAGGAGAGGGGTGAGTAGGAGGATGGAAGAGGAGAGGTGAGTAGGAGAGATAGAAGAGGAGAGGTGAGAAGGGAGAGATAAAGATGACAGGTGAGGAGAGGATAGAAGAGGAGAGTGTGAGCAGGAGTGGATAGAAGAGGAGAGAGGTAGAGAGGAGTGGATAGGAAGAGGAGAGGGTGAGTAGGAGTGATAGAAGAGGAGAGGGTGAGAAGGGAGAGATAGAAGAGGAGAGGGTGAGTAGGAGAGATAGAAGAGGAGAGGGTGAGTAGTATGATGACGAGAGAGGTGAGAAGGAGAGAGAAGAGGAGTGGCCGAGGAGTGATAGAAGATGGAGGGTGAGAAGGAGGATAGAAGAGGGTGAGAGGTGTGAGAAGAGTGATAGAAGAGGAGAGGGTGAGTAGAGAGATAGAAGAGAGAGGGTGAGTAGGAGGATAGAAGAGGAGAGGTAGAGGTTATGTGGAGAAGAGGAGAGGTGAGAAGGAGAGGTGATAGAGGAGAGGGGGTGAGTAGAGGATAAGAGAGAGGTAAGAGTAGGAGTGATAGAAGAGGAGAGGGGTGAGAGATAGATAGAAGAGGAGATGGAGAAGGAGAGTAGAAGAGGAGAGGGTGAGTAGGAGAGATAGAAGAGGGGAGAGGTAGAGTAGGGAGTGATAGAAGAGGAGAGGGTGGTGTGAGAAGGGTGTGAGTGATAGAAGAGGAGAGGAAGAGTAGGAGCATGCAAGAGGGAGGGTGAGTAGGATATAGAAGAGAGAGAGGGGGTGGAGAAGGAGTAGATAGAAGGAGGAGAGGTAGATGAGTGATAGAAGAGGCAGAGTTGGAGGATGAGATAAGAGGAGGAGTAGTGGGATAGAAGATATAGTGAGAGATGGTGAAGATAGAGATATTGAGGCAGGAGAGGGAGAAGGAGAGATATAAGGAGAGGGTGAGAAGGAGAGCATAAGAGAGAGGTAGAGAAGGAGGATAGAAGAGAGAGGGTGAGAAGGAGTGATAGAAGAGGGGAGGGTGAGTAGGAGTGATAAAAAGGAGAGTGGGGTGAGTAGGAGTGATAGAAGAGGAGAGGGTGGAAGGGAGAGATAGAAGAGGGGAGGGTGAGTAGGAGTGATAGAAGAGGGTGAGTGGAGTGATGTAAGAGTGAGAGAAGAGTGTGGTGCAGAGAAGGAGGGATTGAGGGAAGAGAGCAGTAGCAGGAGGATAGAAGAGGGTGAGAGGGATGATAGAAGAGGAGTGAGAGTAGGATGGATAGAAGATGTGAGAGGGGGTGAGTAGGATGGATAGAAGAGGAGAGGGTGAGCAGGAGAGATAGAAGATTTATTATGAGCAGATGATAGAAGAGGAGAAAGAGTGAGTAGGAGGAGTAGGAGAGAGGATGAGGGTGATGTAGGAGCAGATGAGAAGAGGGAGAGTGGTAGAGTAGATGATGGATAGAATAAGGGTGATATGGGCAATGATACAAGATGGTGAGAGGAGCAGAGTTGGAGGAGAAGAGGAGATGGTGAGAAGGAGAGATAGAAGAGGAGGTAGAGTATAGGGAGGATAGAAGAGGAGTATAGAAGGAGATGATATGAAGTATAGAGAGGTGAGTAGGGGAGGATAGAAGATGGAGAGGGTGAGAGGATAGAAGAGGAGGGGGAAGAGAGAGATAGAATATGAGAGGGTGAGAAGGAAGAGATAGAAGAGGAGAGGTAGAGAGGGTGACAGAGATAGAAGAGGAGATGGGTGAGAGAGGGAGTGATAGAAGAGGGAGTAGTAGGAGGTAAAAAGGAGAGGGTGAGTAGGAGTGATAGAGAGGAGAGGGTGAGAAGGAGAGATAGGAAGAGGAGAGAAGGGAGTAGGATGATAAAGATATAAGAGTAGAGAGATAGGAAGATGAGAGGCAGAGCTAGGAGTGATAGAAGAGGAGAGGGGTGAGTAGGAGTAGATAGAAGAGGAGAGGGAGAGAGGAGCGATATAAGAGGAGAGGGTGAGTAGGAGTGATAGAAGAGGAGAGGGTGAGAAGGAGAGATAGAAGAGGAGAGGGCGAGCAGGAGTGATGGAAGAGGAGAGGGAGAGAAGTGAGAGATAGAAGAGGAGAGGGTGAGAGAGGATAGAAGAGGAGAGGCTGAGAAGAGAGAGATAGAAGAGGAGAGGGTGAGAAGGAGAGATAGAAGAGAGAGAGGAGAGAATGAGAGATAGAAGAGGAGAGGGCTGAGTAAGGAAGGAGTAGATAGAAGAGGAGAGGCGGAGATATAAAGTGAGATATGGGCAGATGGAGAGGATAGGGAGTGGGACAGAAAGAGAGAGAGGTGAGTAGGATGAGTAGAAGAGGAGAGGGTAAGAGAAGGAGGATAGAAGAGAGAGTGAGAAGAGAGATAGAAGAGGAGAGGTAGAGAAGGAGTGATAGAATATAGAGGGTGAGATAGGAGAGATAGAAGAGGATATGAGAGGTGATGTAGGAGCGATAGGATAGAGACAGGGGGAAGAGGGAGGGTAGAGTAGGAGAAGGGATGAGTAGGTGGGATAGAAGAGGAGAGAGGTGAGGCGGAGATAGAAGAGGAGAGGGTGAGGAGGATATAGAAGAGAGAGGGTGAGAAGGAGAGAGGAAGAGGAGAGGGTTAGAGAAGGAGAGGGTGGAGGGTAGAAGAGAGTAGGAGTATAGAAGAGGAGAGGGTGAGTGGGGGAAGGGGGGAGTAGGGGATAGAAGAGGAGAGGGTGAGAAGGAGAGATAGAAGAGGAGAGGGTGAGAAGGAGAGAGGTAGAAGAGAGGAGGGATGAGTAGGATGATAGAAGAGGAGAGTGAGTAAGAGTAGGAGTGATAGAAGAGGAGAGAGGTGAGGGTTACAGGGGGTGGATAGAATGGGGAGTAGGGAGAGAGTGATATGGAAGAGGAGAGGGTGAGTAAGGAGTAGATAGAAGAGGAGAGGGTGAGAAGGAGCAGATAGAAGAGGAGAGGGTGAGAAGGGAGAATAAGAAGAAGAGGAGAGGGTGAGTAGGAGCTGATAGAAGAGGAGAGGGTGAGAAGGAGAGATAGAATAGGAGAGGTAGAGAAGGAGAGATATAAGAGAGAGTGAGAGGGAGGATAGAGGGAGGGGAGTAAGGAGGAGAGAGGGGAGGTGAAGCAGGGAGTGATAGAAAGAGAGAGGGTGAGTAGGAGTGATAGAAGAGGAGAGGAAGTGAGAAGGAGAGATAGAAGAGAGAGAGGGTGAGTAGGAGCGATAGGAGAGGGTGAGATAGGAGAATGGAGATAGAAGATGGAGAAGGGAGAGTAGGTATAGTGATAGAAGAGGCGAGGGTGGGTAGAGTATAGAAGAGAGAGAGGGTGATAATGAGAGATAGGAGGAGAGGGAGAGGAGAGATAGAGAGAGGGGTGAGGTGGAGGATAGATAGAGAGGGTGAGTAGGAGTGATAGAAGAGAGAGGAGAGAAGGAGATGATAGGAAGAGGAGAGAGGAGAGAGTGAAGAAGAGGAGAGAGTGAGAAGGAGTGATAGAAGAGGAGAGGGTGAGTGGCAGAGGATAGAAGAGAGAGGGGTGAGAGATGATAAGAGCGAGAGAAAGGTGAGAGCAGGAGGATAGTAGGAGGGGTAGAGAAGGAGAAGAGGAGAGGGTGAGAAGGAGAGATAGAAGAGGGGAGGTGAGAAGAGAGGGATAGGAGAGAGAGGCTGAGAAGGATTAGCTAGAAGAGTGAGGAGGGTGAGTAGGAGTGATAGAAGAGGAGAGGGTGAGTAGGAGTTGTTATAGAAGAGAGAGGGTGAGCAGTGAGAGATAGAAGAGGAGAGGGTGGAGTAGAGAGATAGAAGAGGTGAGAAGGTAGAAGAGAGAGGTGAGTAGAGTGGATGAAGAGGGGAGGTGAGAAGAGGATATAGAAGAGAGGGCAGTAGTAGGAGGATAGAAAGTATGGAGAGGGTGAGTATGAGAGATAGAAGAGGGAGAGGGTGATATGGTTGGATGAAGATATAAGAGGGGAGAGTGATATAAGAGAGAGGGTGAGGAGGAGATGATAGAAGAAGAGGGTGAGTAGGAGGATAGAAGAGGGAGGGGGTGAGAAGGAGAGATAGATGAGGAGAGGAGTAGGAGGAGTGATAGAAGGGAGAGGTTTAGAAGGAGTGATAGAAGAGGAGAGGGTGTGAGAGGAGTGATAGAAGAGGGAGAGGGAGTGAGAAGGAGATGATAGAAGAGGAGAGGGATAGTAGGAGTGATAGAAGAGGAGAGGGTGAGTAGAGTGAAAGAAGAGGAGAGGGGTGAGAAGGAGAGATAGGAAGAGGGAGAGGGTGAGTAGGAGAGATAGAAGAGGAGAGGGAGAGAAGGAGTGATAGAAGGATAGGAGTGAATTAGGAGTAGAGGGGGGTGGAGGAGTGATAGAAGAGGGAGAGGGAGAGTAGAGAGATAGAAGAGGAGAGGGCAGAGAAGGAGTGATAGAAGAGGAGAGGGTAGAGAAGGAGAGATGAAGAGGAGAGGTGAGAAGGAGTGATAGAAGAGGAGAGAGGCTGAGAAGGAGATGATAGAAGAGGAGAGGGTGAGATAGAGGGAGGTGAGAAGAGGAGAGGGTGAGTAGGAGTTATAGAAGAGGAGAGGGTGAGAAGGAGATGATAGAAGATGAGAGGGTGAGAAGGAGAGATATAAGAGAGAGGTAGAGAAGGAGTGATAGAAGAGGAGAGAGGTGAGAGAAGGAGAGAATAGAAGAGGAGGAAGGGTGAGTAGGAGTGATAGAAGGAGAGGTGAGTAGGAGTGATAGGAAGAGGAGAGGGTGAGAAGGAGAGATAGAAGGGGATAGGGTGAGGAGGAGTGATAGAAGAGTGGAGTGATATAAGAGGAGAGGGTGAGTAGGAGTGATAGAAGAAGAGGGTGAGTAGAGGGATAGAAGAGGAGAGGGTTAGAAGGGAGAGATAGAAGAGGGGGAGTGAGAGTAGGAGTGATAGAAGAGGTAGAGTGGAGAGTAGGAGTGATAGAAGAGGGAGAGGGTGAGAAGGAGAGATAGAAGAGGAGAGGTGGAGAAGGAGAGAATAGATAGAAGAGTGATAAGGGGTGAGTAGGAGTGATAGAAGAGGAGAGGGTGAGTAGGAGTGATAGAAGAGGAGAGGGTGAAGTAGGAGGATAGAAGAGGAGAGGGTGAGTAGGAGCTGGGGGGAGATAGAAGAGGAGAGGGAATGAGTAGGAGTGATAGAAGAGGAGAGGGTGAGAAGGAGAGATAGAAGAGAGAGAGGGTGAGTAGGGAGTGATAGAAGAGGAGAGGGAGAGTAGGAGGATAGAAGAGGAGGGGTGAGAAGGAGAGATAGAAGAGAGTGAAGAGAATAGAAGAGAGAGGGTGAGAAGGAAGATAGAAGAGGAGAGGGGTGAGTAGGAGAGATAGAAGAGGAGAGGGTGAGTAGGAGTGATAGAATAGGTGAGTAGGAGTGATAGAACAGGGGTGAGTAGGAGTGATAGAAGAGGAGAGGGTGAGTAGGAGTGATAGAAGAGGAGAGGGTGAGTAGGAGTGATAGAAGAGGAGAGGGTGAGAAGGAGAGATAAGAGGAGAGGAGAGGGTGAGAAGGAGAGATAGAAGAGGAGAGGGTAGAGAAGGAGTGATAGAAGAGGAGAGGAGAAGGAGAGATAGAAGAGGAGAGGGTGAGTAGGAGTGATAGAAGAGGAGAGGGTGAGTAGGAGTGATAGAAGAGGAGAGGGTGAGTAGGAGTGATAGAAGAGGAGAGGGTGAGTAGGAGTGATAGAAGAGGAGAGGGTGAGAAGGAGAGATAGAAGAGGAGAGGGTGAGTAGGAGTGATAGAAGAGGAGAGGGTGAGAATGAGAGATAGAAGAGTAGAGGGTGAGTAGGAGTGATAGAAGAGGAGAGAGGGTGAGTAGGGGATGATAGAAGAGGAGAGGGTGAGAAGGAGAGATAGAAGAGGAGAGGGTGAGAAGGAGAGATAGAAGAGGAGAGGGTATGAAGGAGAGATAGAAGAGGAGAGGTGAGTAGGAGTGATAGAAGAGGAGAGGGTGAGTAGGAGTGATAGAAGAGGAGAGGGTGAGTAGGAGTGATAGAAGAGGAGAGGGTGAGTAGGAGTTATAGAAGAGGAGAGGGTGAGAAGGAGAGATAGAATATGAGAGGGTGAGAAGGAAGGAGATATAAGAGAGAGGTAGAGTAAGGAGTGATAGAAGAGGAGAGGGTGAGAAGGAGTGATAGAAGAGGGGAGGGTGAGTAGGAGTGAGATAAGGCAGGAGAGGGTGAGTAGGAGTGATAGAAGAGGAGAGAGGTGAGAAGGGAGAGATAGAAGAGGAGAGGGTGAGTAGGAGTGATAGAAGAGGGTGAGTAGAGAGGATATAAGAGGAGAGGGTGAGTAGGAGTGGATAGAAGAGGAGAGGGTGAGTAGGAGTGGATAGAAGAGGAGAGGGTGAGAAGGAGAGATAGAAGAGGAGAGGGTGAGTAGGGAGGGATAGAAGAGGAGAGGGTGAGAAGGAAGAGATAGAAGAGGACAGGGTAGAGTAGAGATGATAGAAGAGGAGAGGGTGAGTAGGAGTGATAGAAGAGGAGAGGGTGAGTAGGAGTGATAGAAGAGGAGAGGGTGAGTAGGAGTGATAGAAGAGGAGAGGGTGAGAAGGAGAGATAGAAGAGGAAGAGAGGGTGAGAAGGAGAGATAGAAGAGGAGAGGGTGAGTAGGAGTGATAGAAGAGGAGAGGTTGAGTAGGAGTGATAGAACAGGGTGAGTAGGAGTGATAGAACAGGGTGAGTAGGAGTGATAGAAGAGGAGAGGGTAAGTAGGAGTGATAGAAGAGCAGAGGGTGAGTAGGAGTGATAGAAGAGGAGAGGGTGAGAAGGAGAGATAGAAGAGGAGAGGGTGAGAAGGAGAGATAGAAGAGGAGAGGTAGAGAAGGAGTGATAGAAGAGGAGAGGGTGAGAAGGAGAGATAGAAGAGGAGAGGGTGAGAAGGAGAGATAGAAGAGGAGAGGGTGAGTAGGAGTGATAGAAGAGGAGAGGGTGAGTAGGGAGTGGGATAGAAGAGGAGAGGAGAGTAGGAGTGATAGAAGAGGAGAGAGGGTGAGTAGGAGTGATAGAAGAGGAGAGGGTGAGAAGGAGAGATAGAAGAGGAGAGGGTGAGTAGGAGTGATAGAAGAGGAGAAGGGTTGAGAATGAGAGATAGAAGAGTAGAGGGTGAGTAGGAGTGAGTAGAAGAGGAGAGGGTGAGTAGGAGTGATAGAAGAGGAGAAGGTGAGAAGGAGAGATAGAAGAGGAGAGGGTGAGAAGGAGAGATAGAAGAGGAGAGGGTATGAAGGAGAGATAGAAGAGGAGAGGTGAGTAGGAGTGATAGAAGAGGAGAGGGTGAGTAGGAGTGATAGAAGAGGAGAGGGTGAGTCGGAGTGATAGAACAGGGTGAGTAGGAGTGATAGAAGAGGAGAGGGTGAGTAGGAGTGATAGAAGAGGAGAGGGTGAGTAGGAGTGATAGAAGAGGAGAGGGTGAGAAGGAGGAGATAGAAGAGGAGAGGTAGAGAAGGAGTAATAGAAGAGGAGAGGGGTGAGAAGGAGAGATAGAAGAGGAGAGGGTGAGTAGATGATAGAAGAGGAGAGGGTGAGTAGGAGCTATAGAAGAGGAGAGGTGAGAAGAGAGATAGAATAGAGAGGGTGAGAAGTGAGTGATAGAAGAGGAGAGGGTGAGTAGGAGTGATACAAGAGGAGAGGGTGAGAAGGAGAGATAGAAGAGGGGAGGGTGAGTAGGAGTGATAGAAGAGGGTGAGTAGGAGTGATAGAAGAGGAGAGGGTGAGTAATAGTGATAGAAGAGGAGAGGGTGAAAATGAGTGATAGAAGAGGAGATGGTGAGAAGGAGTGATAGAACAGGAGAGGGTGAGAAGGAGTGATAGAAGAGGAGAGGGTGAGAAGGAGTTATAGAAGAGGAGAGGGTGAGTAGGAGTGATAGAAGAGGAGAGGGTGAGTAGGAGTGATAGAAGAGGAGAGGGTGAGTAGGAGTGATAGAAGAGGGTGAGTAGGAGTGATAGAAGAGGAGAGGGTGAGTAGGAGTGATAGAAGAGGAGAGGGTGAGTAGGAGTGATAGAAGAGGAGAGGGTGGGTAGGAGAGATAGAAGAGGGGAGGGTGAGTAGGAGAGATAGAAGAGGAGAGGTAGAGAAGGAGAGAAGTAGAAGAGGAGAGGGTAGAGTAGGAGTGATAGAAGAGGAGAGGGTGAGAAGGAGAGATAGAAGAGGAGAGGGTGAGTAGGAGTGATAGAAGAGGAGAGGGTGAGTAGGAGTGATAGAAGAGGAGAGGTGAGGAGTGATAGAAGAGGAGGAGGGTGAAAGGAGTGATAGAAGAGGAGAGGGTTAGGGAGTGATAGAAGAGGAGAGGGTGAGTAGGAGTGATAGAAGAGGAGGGGGAGTAGGAGTGATAGAAGAGGAGAGAGGTGAGTAGGAGAGATAGAAGAGGAGAGGTAGAGAAGGAGTGATAGAAGAGGAGAGGGTGAGTAGGAGAGATAGAAGTGGAGAGGTAGAGAAGGAGTGATAGAAGATGAGAGGGTGAGTAGGAGTGATAGAAGAGGAGAGGGTGAGAAGGAGTGATAGAAGAGGAGAGGGTTAGTAGGAGTGATAGAAGAGGAGAGGGTGAGTAGGAGTGATAGAAGAGGGGAGGGTGAGTAGGAGTGATAGAAGAGGAGAGGGTGAGTAGGAGAGATAGAAGAGGAGAGGTAGAGAAGGAGTGATAGAAGAGGAGAGGGTGAGTAGGAGAGATAGAAGAGGAGAGGTAGAGAAGGAGTGATAGAAGATGAGAGGGTGAGTAGGAGTGATAGAAGAGGAGAGGGTGAGAAGGAGTGATAGAAGAGGAGAGGGTGAGTAGGAGTGATAGAAGAGGAGAGGGTGAGTAGGAGTGATAGAAGAGGAGAGGGTGAGAAGGAGTGATAGAAGAGGAGAGGGTGAGTAGGAGTGATAGAAGAGGAGAGGGTGAGTAGGAGTGATAGAAGAGGAGAGGGTGAGTAGGAGTGATAGAAGAGGAGAGGGTGAGAAGGATAGATAGAAGAGGAGAGGATAGAGAAGGGAGTGATAGAAGAGGAGAGGGGTGAGAAGGAGAGATAGAAAGAGAGGGTGAGAAGGATAGATAAAAGAGGAGAGGGAGAGTAGGAGTGATAGAAGAGGAGAGGGTGAGAAGGAGAGATAGAAGGGGGAGAGGGTGAGTAGAGTGATAGAAGAGGAGAGGGTGAGTAGGAGTGATAGAAGAGGAGAGGGTGAGAAGGAGAGATAGAAGAGGAGAGGGTGAGTAGGAGTGATAGAAGAGGAGAGGGTGAGAAGGAGAGATAGAAGAGGAGAGGGTGAGTAGGAGTGATAGAAGAGGAGAGGGTGAGTAGGAGTGATAGAAGAGGAGAGGGTGAGAAGGAGAGATAGAATATGAGAGGGTGAGAAGGAGAGATATAAGAGGAGAGGGAGAGAAGGAGAGAAGAGAAAGAGGAGAGGGAGAAGGAGTGATAGAAGAGGGGAGGGTGAGTAGGAGTGATAAAAAGGAGAGGGTGAGTAGGAGTGATAGAAGAGGAGAGGGTGGGAAGGAGAGATAGAAGAGGAGAGAGGGTGAGTAGGAGTGATAGAAGAGGATGAGTAGGAGTGATATAAGAGGAGAGGGTGAGTAGGGGAGTGATAGAAGAGGAGAGGGTGAGTAGGAGTGATAGAAGAGGAGAGGGTGAGAAGGAGAGATAGAAGAGGAGAGGTGAAGGAGATAGAGGAGGAGAGGGTGAGAGTGATAGAAGAGGAGAGGGTGAGTAGGAGGATAGAGAGGAGAGGTGTAGAAGGGGATGAAGAGGAGAGGGTGAGAAGGAGAGATAGAAGAGGAGAGGGTGAGAAGGAGTGATAGAAGAGAGGGGGTGAGTAGGAGAGTATAGAAGAGGAGAGGGTGAGTAGGAGTGATAGAAGAGGAGGTGAGTAGGAGTGGGGAGATAGAAGAGAGGTGAGTAGGAGTGATAGAAGAGGAGAGGTGAGAAGGAGAGATAGAAGAGAGAGGTGAGTAGGAGAGATAGAAGAGGAGAGGGTGAGAAGGAGAGATAGAAGAGGAGAGGTGAGTAAGAGGTGGTAGAAGAGGAGAGGCTGAGAGGGAGAGATAGAAGAGGAGAGGGTGAGTAGAGGATAGAAGAGGGAGAGGGTGAGTAGGAGTTATAGAAGAGGAGAGGGTGAAAGGAGAGATAGAATATGAGAGGGTGAGAAGGAGAGATATAAGAGGAGAGGTAGAGAAGGAGTGATAGAAGAGGAGAGGGTGAGAAGGAGATAGAAGAGGGGAGGGTGAGTAGGAGTGATAAAAAGGAGAGGGTGAGTAGGAGTGATAGAAGAGGAGAGGGTAGAGAAGGAGAGATAGAAGAGGAGAGGGGTGAGTAGGAGTGATAGAAGAGGGTGAGTAGGAGAGATATAAGAGGAGAGGGTGAGTAGGAGTGATAGAAGAGGAGAGGGTGAGTAGGAGTGATAGAAGAGGAGAGGTGAGAAGGAGAGTAGAAGAGGAGAGGGTGAGTAGGAGTGATAGAAGAGAGAGGGTGAGAAGGAGAGATAGAAGAGGACAGGGTAGAGTAGGGAGTGATAGAAGAGGAGAGGGAGAGTAGGAGTGATAGAAGAGGAGAGGGTGAGTAGGAGTGATAGAAGAGTAGAGGGTGAGTAGGAGTGATAGAAGAGGAGAGGGTGAGAAGGAGAGATAGAAGAGGAGAGGGTGAGAAGGAGAGATAGAAGAGGAGAGGGTGAGTAGGAGTGATAGAAGAGGAGAGGTTGAGTAGGAGTGATAGAACAGGGTGAGTAGGGAGTGATAGAACAGGGTGAGAGGAGTGATAGAAGAGGAGAGGGTGAGTAGGAGTGATATAGAAGAGGAGAGGGTGAGTAGGAGTGAGTAGAAGAGGAGAGGGTGAGAAGGAGAGATAGAAGAGGAGAGGGTGAGAAGGAGAGATAGAAGAGGAGAGGTAGAGAAGGAGTGATAGAAGAGGAGAGGGTGAGAAGGAGAGATAGAAGAGGAGAGGGTGAGTAGGAGTGATAGAAGAGGAGAGGGTGAGTAGGAGTGATAGAAGAGGAGAGGGTGAGTAGGAGTGATAGAAGAGGAGAGGGTGAGTAGGAGTGATAGAAGAGGAGAGGGTGAGAAGGAGAGATAGAAGAGGAGAGGGTGAGTAGGAGTGATAGTAGAGGAGAGGGTGAGAATGAGAGATAGAAGAGTAGAGGGTGAGTAGGAGTGATAGAAGAGGAGAGGGTGAGTAGGAGTGATAGAAGAGGAGAGGGTGAGAAGGAGAGATAGAAGAGGAGAGGGTGAGAAGGAGAGATAGAAGAGGAGAGGGTATGAAGGAGAGATAGAAGAGGAGAGGTGAGTAGGAGTGATAGAAGAGGAGAGGGTGAGTAGGAGTGATAGAAGAGGAGAGGGTGAGTCGGAGTGATAGAACAGGGTGAGTAGGAGTGATAGAAGAGGAGAGGGAGAGTAGGAGTGATATAAGAGGAGAGGGTGAGTAGGAGTGATAGAAGAGGAGAGGGTGAGAAGGAGAGATAGAAGAGGAGAGGTAGAGAAGGAGAGATAGAAGAGGAGAGGGTGAGAAGGAGAGATAGAAGAGGAGAGGTGAGTAGGAGTGATAGAAGAGGAGGGGTGAGTAGGAGTTATAGAAGAGAGAGGGAGAGAAGGAGATAGAATAGAGAGGGTGAGAAGGAGGATAGGAGAGGAGAGGTAGAGAAGGATGATAGAAGAGGAGAGGGTGGAGTAAGGATGATAGAAGAGGAGAGGGTGAGTAGAGTGATAGAAGAGGAGGGGTGAGAAGGAGAGATAGAAGAGGGGAGGGGGAGTAGGAGTGATAGAAGAGGTGGAGGTGAGAAGGAGTGATAGAAGAGGAGAGGGTGAGTACCTAGTGATAGAAGAGGAGAGGTAGAGAAGGAGTGATAGAAGAGGAGAGGGTGAGAAGGAGTGATAGAAGAGGAGAGGTGAGTAGGAGTGATAGAAGAGGAGAGGTTGAGTAGGAGGATAGAAGAGGGTGAGGAGTGATAGAAGAGGGAGGGTGAGTAGGAGATAAAGAAGGAGAGGGTGAGTAGGATAGAAGAGGAGAGGGGTGAAAGATAGAAGAGGAGAGGGTGAGTAGGAGTGATAGAAGAGGAGTGAGTAGGAGTGATATAAGAGAGAGAGGGTGAGTAGGAGTGATAGAAGAGGAGGGGTGAGTAGGAGTGATAGAAGAGGAGAGGGTGAGGAAGGAGAGATAGAGAGAGGGGGTGGGGTAGGAGGATAGAAGAGGAGAGTGAGAAGGAGAGATAGAAGAGGAGAGGGTGAGTAGGAGGATAGAAGAGGGGGGTGAGTAGGAGTGATAGAAGAGGAGAGGGTGAGAAGGAGAGATAGAAGAGGAGAGGGTGAGAGGGGTGAGGAGGATAGAAGAGGAGAGGTGAGGGAGAAGAGGGGAAAGAGAGTAGAAAGGAGAGGGTGAGTAGAGGATGAGGGGGGGGAGTGATAGAAGAGGAGAGGGGAGATGAGGGGGGTGAGATGGAGAGATAGAAGAGGAGAGGGTGAGTAGGAGTGATAGAAGAGGAGAGGGGTGAGTAGAGAGATAGAAGAGGAGAGGGTGAGAAGGAGATAGAACGGTGGGAGAGATAGAAGAGGAGAGGGTGAGTAGGAGTGATAGAAGAGGAGAGGGTGAGTAGGAGTGATAGAAGAGGAGAGGGTGAGAATGAGAGATAGAAGAGGAGAGGGTAAGAGGAGGAGAGAAGAGGAGAGGGTGAGAGGGAGAGATAGAAGAGGAGAGGTGAGTAGGAGTGATAGAAGAGGAGAGGGTGAGTAGGAGTGATAGAAGAGGGTGAGAGGTGGGAAGAGGAGAGGGTGAGTAGGGGAGTGATAGAACAGGGGTGAGTAGGAGGATAGAAGAGGAGAGGGTGAGAAGGAGTGATAGAAGAGGAGAGGAGAGAGGAGATAGAAGAGGAGAGGTGAGAATGAGAGATAGAAGAGGAGAGGTAAAGAAGGAGAGATAGAATATGAGAGGGTGAGAAGGAGAGATATAAGAGGAGAGGTAGAGAAGGAGTGATAGAAGAGGAGAGGGTGAGAAGGAGTGATAGAAGAGGGGAGGGTGAGTAGGAGTGATAAAAAAGGAGAGGGTGAGTAGGAGTGATAGAAGAGGAGAGGGTGAGAAGGAGAGATAGAAGAGGAGAGGGTGAGTAGGAGTGATAGAAGAGGGTGAGTAGGAGTGATATAAGAGGAGAGGGTGAGTAGGAGTGATAGAAGAGGAGAGGGTGAGTAGGAGTGATAGAAGAGGAGAGGGTGAGAAGGAGAGATAGAAGAGGAGAGGGTGAGTAGGAGTGATAGAAGAGGAGAGGGTGAGAAGGAGAGATAGAAGAGGACAGGGTGAGTAGGAGTGATAGAAGAGGAGAGGGTGAGTAGGAGTGATAGAAGAGGAGAGGGTGAGTAGGGAGTGATAGAAGAGGAGAGGGTGAGAAGGAGGATAGAAGAGGAGAGGGTGAGAAGGAGAGATAGAAGAGGAGAGGGTGAGAAGGAGAGATAGAAGAGGAGAGGGTGAGTAGGAGTGATAGAAGAGGAGAGGTTGAGTAGGAGTGATAGAACAGGGTGAGTAGGAGTGATAGAACAGGGTGAGTAGGAGTGATAGAAGAGGAGAGGGTGAGTAGGAGTGATAGAAGAGGAGAGGGTGAGTAGGAGTGATAGAAGAGGAGAGGGTGAGAAGGAGAGATAGAAGAGGAGAGGGTGAGAAGGAGAGATAGAAGAGGAGAGGTAGAGAAGGAGTGATAGAAGAGAGAGGGAGAGAAGGAGAGATAGGAAGAGGAGAGGGTGAGTAGGAGGATAGAAGAGGAGAGGGTGAGTAGGGAGTGATAGAAGAGGAGAGGTGAGTAGGAGTGATAGAAGAGAGAGGGTGAGTAGGAGTGATAGAAGAGGAGAGGGTGAGAAGGAGAGATAGAAGAGGAGAGGGTGAGTAGGAGTGATAGTAGAGGAGAGGGTGAGAATGAGAGATAGAAGAGTAGAGGGTGAGTAGGAGTGATAGAAGAGGAGAGGGTGAGTAGGAGTGATAGAAGAGGAGAGGGTGAGAAGGAGAGATAGAAGAGGAGAGGGTGAGAAGGAGAGATAGAAGAGGAGAGGGTATGAAGGAGAGATAGAAGAGGAGAGGTGAGTAGGAGTGATAGAAGAGGAGAGGGTGAGTAGGAGTGATAGAAGAGGAGAGGGTGAGTCGGAGTGATAGAACAGGGTGAGTAGGAGTGATAGAAGAGGAGAGGGAGAGTAGGAGTGATAGAAGAGGAGAGGGTGAGTAGGAGTGATAGAAGAGGAGAGGGTGAGAAGGAGAGATAGAAGAGGAGAGGTAGAGAAGGAGTGATAGAAGAGGAGAGGGTGAGAAGGAGAGATAGAAGAGGAGAGGGTGAGTAGGAGTGATAGAAGAGGAGAGGGTGAGTAGGAGTTATAGAAGAGGAGAGGGTGAGAAGGAGAGATAGAATAGGAGAGGGTGAGAAGGAGAGATAGGAGAGGAGAGGTAGAGAAGGAGTGATAGAAGAGGAGAGGGTGAGAAGGAGTGATAGAAGAGGAGAGGGTGAGTAGGAGTGATAGAAGAGGAGAGGGTGAGAAGGAGAGATAGAAGAGGGGAGGGTGAGTAGGAGTGATAGAAGAGGGTGAGTAGGAGTGATAGAAGAGGAGAGGGTGAGTAATAGTGATAGAAGAGGAGAGGTAGAGAAGGAGTGATAGAAGAGGAGAGGGTGAGAAGGAGTGATAGAAGAGGGGAGGGTGAGTAGGAGTGATAAAAAAGGAGAGGGTGAGTAGGAGTGATAGAAGAGGAGAGGGTGGGAAGGAGAGATAGAAGAGGAGAGGGTGAGTAGGAGTGATAGAAGAGGGTGAGTAGGAGTGATATAAGAGGAGAGGGTGAGTAGGAGTGATAGAAGAGGAGAGGGTGAGTAGGAGTGATAGAAGAGGAGAGGGTGAGAAGGAGAGATAGAAGAGGAGAGGGTGAGAAGGAGAGATAGAAGAGGAGAGGGTGAGTAGGAGTGATAGAAGAGGAGAGGGTGAGTAGGAGTGATAGAAGAGGAGAGGGTGAGAAGGAGAGATAGAAGAGGAGAGGGTGAGAAGGAGAGATAGAAGAGGAGAGGGTGAGTAGGAGTGATAGAAGAGGAGAGGGTGAGTAGGAGTGATAGAAGAGGAGAGGGTGAGTAGGAGTGATAGAACAGGGTGAGTAGGAGTGATAGAAGAGGAGAGGGTGAGTAGGAGTGATAGAAGAGGAGAGGGTGAGTAGGAGTGATAGAAGAGGAGAGGGTGAGAATGAGAGATAGAAGAGGAGAGGTAAAGAAGGAGTGATAGAAGAGGAGAGGCTGAGAAGGAGAGATAGAAGAGGAGAGGGTGAGTAGGAGTGATAGAAGAGGAGAGGGTGAGTAGGAGTGATAGAAGAGGAGAGGGTGAGTAGGAGTGATAGAACAGGGTGAGTAGGAGTGATAGAAGAGGAGAGGGTGAGTAGGAGTGATAGAAGAGGAGAGGGTGAGAATGAGAGATAGAAGAGGAGAGGTAAAGAAGGAGAGATAGAATATGAGAGGGTGAGAAGGAGAGATATAAGAGGAGAGGTAGAGAAGGAGTGATAGAAGAGGAGAGGGTGAGAAGGAGGATAGAAGAGGGGGGAGGGTGAGTAGGAGTGATAAAAAAGGAGAGGGTGAGGAGGAGTGATAGAAGAGGAGAGGGTGAGAAGGAGAGATAGAAGAGAGAGGGTGAGTAGGAGTGATAGAAGAGGGTGAGTAGGAGTGATATAAGAGAGAGGGTGAGTAGGAGTGATAGGAAGAGGAGAGGGTGAGTAGGAGTATAGAAGAGGAGAGGGTGAGAAGGAGAGATAGAAGAGGAGAGAGGTGAGTAGGAGTGATAGAAGAGGAGAGGGTGAGAAGGAGAGACAGAAGAGGACAGGGTGAGTAGGAGTGATAGAGAAAAGGAGAGGGTGAGTAGAGATGATAGAAGAGGAGAGGGTGAGTAGGAGTGATAGAAGAGAGAGGGTGAGTAGGAGTGATAGAAGAGGAGAGGGTGAGAAGGAGAGATAGAAGAGAGAGAGGGAGAGAAGGAGAGATAGAAGAGGAGAGGGTGAGTAGAGTGATAGAAGAGGAGAGGTTGAGTATGAGTGATAGAACAGGATGAGTAGGAGTGATAGAACAGGGTGAGTAGGAGTGATAGAAGAGGAGAGGGTGAGTAGGAGTGATAGAAGAGGAGAGGGTGAGTAGGAGTGATAGAAGAGGAGAGGGTGAGAAGGAGAGATAGAAGAGGAGAGGGTGAGTAGGAGTGATAGAAGAGGAGAGGTAGAGAAGGAGTGATAGAAGAGGAGAGGGTGAGAAGGAGAGATAGAAGAGGACAGGGTGAGTAGGAGTGATAGAAGAGGAGAGGGTGAGTAGGAGTGATAGAAGAGGAGAGGGTGAGTAGGAGTGATAGAAGAGGAGAGGGTGAGTAGGAGTGATAGAAGAGTAGAGGGTGAGTAGGAGTGATAGAAGAGGAGAGGGTGAGAAGGATAGATAGAAGAGGAGAGGTAGAGAAGGAGTGATAGAAGAGGAGAGGGTGAGAAGGAGAGATAGAAGAGGAGAGGGTGAGAAGGAGTGATAGAAGAGGAGAGGGTGAGTAGGAGTGATAAAAAGGAGAGGGTGAGTAGGAGTGATAGAAGAGGAGAGGGTGAGAAGGTGAGATAGAAGAGGAGAGGGTGAGTAGGAGTGATAGAAGAGGAGAGGGTGAGTAGGAGTGATAGAAGAGGAGAGGGTGAGAAGGAGTGATAGAAGAGGTGAGGGTGAGTAGGAGTGATAAAAGAGGATGAGGAGGAGGTAGAGAAGGAGATTGTCTTTACATGTCTCTTTTCTGCGTCTGTTCCGATGTGACCCTGTAGACAGGTGACAAGTCTCTTGTGTGCGTTGTGGGACACCAGACGGACCAGCTCCATGCGCCTCTCAATCTGCAATCACACATACACACTCATGATGGTGGGCAGGTCAGAAGAAACACAAATGAACATAAGTAAAAATACACTCACACTCCATCACAAAACACATAATAGAATGGTACCGCAATATAGTCTTTCTCTATATCAGTGCTCTCCAACCCTGTTCCTGGAGAGCTACCCTCCTGTAGGTTTTAACTCCAACCCTGTTCCTGGAGAGTTACCCTCCTGTATATTTTAACTCCAAACCTGTTCCTGAAAAGCTACCTTCCTGTAGGTTTTAACTCTAACCCTATTCCTGGAGAGCTACCCTCCTGTAGGTTTTATCTCCAACCCTGTTCCTGGAGAGCCACCCTCCTGTAGATTTTAACTCCAAACCTGTTCCTGAAAAGTTACCCTCCTGTAGGTTTTAACTCCAACCCTATTCCTGGAGAGCTACCCTCCTGACACCCCTGATCAATACGGTTGTTGTACCAATGTTTTTGCATTTCTGTTTCATTCAAATAGATACAGTGGGGGGGAAAAGTATTTAGTCAGCCACCAATTGTGCATGTTCTCCCACTTAAAAAGATGAGAGAGGCCTGTAATTTTCATCATAGGTACACGTCAACTATGACAGACAAATTGAGAGAGAAAAATCCAGAAAATCACATTGTAGGATTTTTTATGAATTTATTTGCAAATTATGGTGGAAAATAAGTATTTGGTCACCTACAAACAAGCAAGATTTCTGGCTCTCACAGACCTGTAACTTCTTCTTTAAGAGGCTCCTCTGTCCTCCACTCGTTACCTGTATTAATGGCACCTGTTTGAACTTGTTATCAGTATAAAAGACACCTGTCCACAACCTCAAACAGTCACACTCCAAACTCCACTATGGCCAAGACCAAAGAGCTGTCAAAGGACACCAGAAAAAAAATTGTAGACCTGCACCAGGCTGGGAAGACTGAATCTCGCAATAGGTAAGCAGCTTGGTTTGAAGAAATCAACTGTGGGAGCAATTATTAGGAAATGGAAGACATACAAGACCACTGATAATCTCTCTCGATCTGGGGCTCCACGCAAGATCTCACCCCGTGGTCAAATGATCACAAGAACGGTGAGCAAAAATCCCAGAACCACACGGGGGACCTAGTGAATGACCTGCAGAGAGCTGGGACCAAAGTAACAAAGCCTACCATCAGTAACACACTACCCGCCAGGGACTCAAATCCTGCAGTGCGAGATGTGTCCCCGTTAAGCCAGTACATGTCCAGGCCCGTCTGAAGTTTGCATTTGGATGATCCAGAAGAGGATTGGGAGAATGTCATATGGTCAGATGAAACCAAAATATAACTTTTTGGTAAAAAACTCAACTCGTCGTGTTTGGAGGACAAAGAATGCTGAGTTGCATCCAAAGAACACCATACCTACTGTGAAGCATGGGGGTGGGAAACATCATTCTTTGGGGCTGTTTTTTCTGCAAAGGGACCAGGATGACTGATCCGTAAAGGAAAGAATGAATGGGGCCATGTATCGTGAGATTTTGAGTGAAACCTCCTTCCATCAGCAAGGGCATTGAAGATGAAACGTGGCTGGGTCTTTCAGCATGACAATGATCCCAAACACACCGCCTGGCAACGAAGGAGTGTCTTCGAAGAAGCATTTCAAGGTCCTGGAGTGGCCTAGCCAGTCTCCAGATCTCAACCCATAGAAAATCTTTGGTGGGGAGTTGAAAGTCTGTGTTGTCCAGCGACAGCCCCAAAACATCACTGCTCTAGAGGAGATCTGCATGGAGGAATGGGCCAAAAATACCAGCAACAGTGTGTGAAAACCTTGTGAAGACTTACAGAAAACGTTTGACCTGTGTCATTGCCAACAAAGGGTATATAACAAAGTATTGAGAAACTTTTGTTATTGACCAAATACTCATTTTCCACCATAATTTGCAAATAAATTCATAAAAAATCCTACAATGTGATTTTTTTTTCTCATTTTGTCTGTCATAGTTGACGTGTACCTATGATGAAAATTACAGGCCTCTCTCATCTTTTTAAGTGGGAGAACTTGCACAATTGGTGGCTGACTAAATACTTTTCCCCCCCACTGTATCTATTTGAATGAAACAGAAATGGACCTAGTTATGTGAAATGATTGAGTGGAAGAAGCTGGTTTGATTGACTGGCTCCTCCTGGTTACCATCTGGTCACGGTTATTCACAGCCCTACATGATGTGTCTTAACTGTCAGCTCTGACAGACAGATAGAGGGCTGTTGAGGGAGAACCAGCAGGATTGATACATATAGTCCTCTCTGCAGGGAGCAGAGCTAGGCTACATTATATTATCTTAATATTTATGCAAGTCAGGTTAGAGAGATATGGGTTTGAAGAACAGATGAATCTATGGGAATTTGAGAAGGGATATATTGCTCTCTATGGGAGTTATGATCAGTGAACAGTTAGTACCAGGACCCTATCAATGCAAAGCAGAAGATTGATGTATTATTTCAATAGCACACTATCACCTTCAATATCACACTATCACCTTCACTAGCACACTATCCCCTTCACCAGCACACTATCCCCTTCAATATCACACTATCACCTTCAATATCACACTAAGCCCTTCACTAGCACACTATCACCTTCAATAGCACACTATCACCTTCAATAGCACACCCACCCCTTCACTAGCACACTATCACCTTCACTAGCACACTATCCCCTTCAATATCACACTATCCCCTTAACTAGCACACTAAGCCCTTCACTAGCACACTATCACCTTCAATAGCACACTATCACCTTCAATAGCACACCCACCCCTTCACTAGCACACTTCACCTTCACTAGCACACTAAGCCCTTCACTAGCACACTATCACCTTCAATATCACACTAGCCCCTTCAATAGCACACTATCACCTTCAATATCACACTATCTCCTTCAATATCACACTAGCCCCTTCACTAGCACACTAGCCCCTTCACTAGCACACTAGCCCCTTCACTAGCACACTAGCCCCTTCACTAGCACACTAGCCCCTTCACTAGCACACTAGCCCCTTCACTAGCACATTAGCCCCTTCACTAGCACACTATCACCTTCAGTAGCACACTATCACCTTCAGTAGCACACTATCCCCTTCACTAGCACACTATCCCCTTCACTAGCACACTATCCCCTTCACTAGCACACTATCCCCTTCACTAGCACACTATCCACTTCACTAGCACACTAGCCCCTTCACTAGCACACTAGCCCCTTCACTAGCACACTAGCCCCTTCACTAGCACACTAGCCCCTTCACTAGCACACTAGCCCCTTCACTAGCACAATTCCCCTTCACTAGCACACTATCACCTTCAGTAGCACACTATCACCTTCACTAGCACACTATCCCCTTCACTAGCACACTATCCCCTTCACTAGCACACTATCCCTTTCAATAGCACACTATCACCTTCAGTAGCACACCATCACCTTCACTAGCACACTATCACCTTCAGTAGCACACTATCCCCTTCACTAGCACTCTATCCCCTTCAGTAGCACACTATCATGGGTGGAGTACACCACAGGAGTACACCACATCAGTCACTGGCTTCATCAATAAGTGCATCGATGATGTCGTCCCCACAGTGACCGTACGTACATACCCCAACCAGAAGCCATGGATTACAGGAAACATCCGCACTGAGCTAAAGGGTAGAGCTGCCGCTTTCAAGGAACGGGACTCTAACCCGGACGCTATAAGAAATCCGCTATGCCCTCCGACGAACCATCAAACAGGCAAAAGAGTCAATACAGGACTAAGATTGAATCGTACTACACTGGCTCTGATGCTCGTCGGATGTGGCAGGGCTTGAAAACTATTACAGACTACAAAGGGAAGCACAGCCGTGAGCTGCCCAGTGACACAAGCCTACCAGACGAGCTAAACCACTTCTATGCTCGCTTCGAGGCAAGCAACACTGAAGCATGCATGAGAGCACCAGCTGTTCCGGATGACTATGTGATCACGCTCTCCGTAGCCGATGTGAGTAAGACTTTTAAGCAGGTCAACATTCACAAGGCCAGACGGATTACCAGGACGTGTACTCCGAGCATGTGCTGACCAACTGGCAAGTGTCTTCACTGACATTTTTAACATGTCCCTGACTGAGTCTGTAATACCAACATGTTTCAAGCAGACCACCATAGTCCCCGTGCCCAAGGACTCTACGATAACCTGCCTAAATGACTACTGACCCGTAGCACTGACGTCTGTAGCCATGAAGTGCTTGAAAGGCTGGTCATGGCTCACATCAACAGCATTATCCCAGAAACCCTAGACCCACTCCAATTTGCATACCGCCCCAACAGATCCACAGATGATGCAATCTCTGCTGCACTCCACACTGCCCTTTCCCACCTGGACAAGAGGAACACCTACGTGAGAATGCTATTCATTGACTACAGCTCAGCATTCAACACCATAGTGCCCTCTAAGCTCATCACTAAGCTAAGGATCCTGGGACTAAACACCTCCCTCTGCAACTGGATCCTGGACTTCCTGACGGGCCGCCCCAGGTGGTAAGGGTAGGTAACAACACATCTGCCACACTGATCCTCAACACGGGGGCCCCTCAGGGGTGCGTGCTCAGTCCCCTCCTGTACTCTCTGTTCACCCATGACTGCATGGCCAGGCACGACTCAACACCATCATTAAGTTTGCCGACGACACAACAGTGGTAGGCCTGATCACCGACAACGATGAGACAGCCTATAGGGAGGAGGTCAGAGACCTGGCCGTGTGGTGCCAGGACAACAACCTCTCCCTCAACGTGACCAAGACAAAGGAGATGATTGTGGACTACAGGAAAAAAAAGAGGACTGAGCACGCCCCCATTCTCATCGACGGGCTGTAGTGGAACAGGTTGAGAGCTTCAAGTTCCTTGGTGTCCACATCACCAACGAACTATCATGGTCCAAACACACCAAGACAGTCGTGAAGAGGGCACGACAAAGCCTATTCCCCCTCAGGAGACTGAAAAGATTTGGCATGGGTCCTCAGATCCTCAAAAAATTCTACAGCTGCACCATCGAGAGCATCCTGACTGGTTGCATCACCGCCTGGTATGGCAATTGCTTGGCCTCCGACCGCAAGGCACTACAGAGGGTAGTGCGTACGCCCAGTACATCACTGGGGCCAAGCTTCCTGCCATCCAGGACCTCTATACCAGGCGGTGTCAGAGGAAGGCCCTCAAAATTGTAAAAGACTCCAGCCACCCTAGTCATAGACTGTTCTCTCTGCTACCGCACGGCAAGCGGTACCGGGAGTGCCAAGTCTAGGTCCAAAAGACTTCTCAACAGCTTCTACCCCCAAGCCATAAGACTCCTGAACAGCTAATCATGGCTACCCAGACTATTTGCACTGCCCCCCCACCCCATCCTTTTTACGCTGCTGCTACTCTGTTAATTGTTTATGCATAGTCACTTTAACTCTACCCACATGTACATATTACCTCAACTAGCCGGTGCCCCCGCACATTGACTCTGCAACGGTACCCCCCTGTATATATAGCCTCCCTACTGTTATTTCATTTTACTTCTGCCCTTTTTTTTCTCAACACTTTTTTTGTTGTTGTTTTATTTTTACTTTTTTGTTAAAAATAAATGCACTGTTGGTTAAGGGCTGTAAGTAAGCATTTCACTGTGATGTCTGCACCTGTTGTATTCGGCGCATGTGACCAATAAAATTTGATTTGATTTGATTTGATCACCTTCACTAGCACACTATCACCTTCAGTAGCACACTATCACCTTCACTAGCACACTATCCCCTTCACTAGCACACTATCCCCTTCACTAGCACACTATCCCTTTCAATAGCACACTATCACCTTCAATAGCACACTATCACCTTCACTAGCACAATAACCCCTTCACTAGCACCCTATCACCTTCAATAGCACACTATCAACTTCACTAGCACACTATCCCCTTCACTAGCACACTATCACCTTCAATAGCACACTATCCCCTTCACTAGCACACTATCACCTTTAGTAGCACACCATCACCTTCACTAGCACACTATCACCTTCACTAGCACACTATCACCTTCAGTAGCACACTATCCCCTTCACTAGCACTCTATCCCCTTCAGTAGCACACTATCACCTTCACTAGCACACCCACCCCTTCACTAGCACACTATCACCTTCAATAGCACACTATCACCTTCACTAGCACAATAACCCCTTCACTAGCACCCTATCACCTTCAATAGCACACTATCAACTTCACTAGCACACTATCCCCTTCACTAGCACACTATCACCTTCAATAGCACACTATCCCCTTCACTAGCACACTATCACCTTCAGTAGCACACTATCACCTTCACTAGCACACTATCACCTTCAGTAGCACACTATCACCTTCAGTAGCACACTATCCCCTTCACTAGCACACTATCCCCTTCACTAGCACACTAGCCCCTTCACTAGCACATTAGTACCTTCACTAGCACACTATCACCTTCAATAGCACACTAGCACATTCACTAGCACACTATCACACCCACAGCACACTAAAAAGGGGAGGTGATCCAATTATGGTCTTGTTGATGGGAAGAATGGAGATATGGATATGGGGTCCACACTAGGGCTGTGGCGGTCACGAAATTTCGTCAGCCGGTGATTGTCCAGCAAATAACTGTTGGCCTCATGGTAATTGACCGGTAATTAACATAAACACATTTATGCATCTCCTGGCTTCCACACATAGCCTACAAGCCACTGATGCGGACCTTTGGAACATCTACATTTTAAAACATGATATGAAGAAAATATAGTCTATTTCAGAAGAGCAGAATAAAATACTCTGAGTTGTCCTTATGTTAGGTCCTGATCTGGCTATGCCATATGGCTGTGACCTACACTAGTTCATTTAGCAGACAAGATTTGCTTAGAATTCCGTGGCATTATTTTATATTATTTTATAGTATGAAACAAAGCTGAATAAAATAGAAAGGATATTTTCTCCAAACGATTTGAGGGAGTGCTCACATGCGGCTATTCTGTGTTGAGTGGTTAACAAAGAAATAGGTACTCCTATATGCTTTATTTAGAGTTTTAATGTAACTTTAATTGTTCTACAAACGTTGGGCTATATGTTTAGATTTTTAATACATTGTAAGGCTGCATGATGCAACTCTAATGATGATTTGAAAAAAGTTGCTTGAAAGGCATGAGCTCTGCTTTGTTTTTTGCGCAGGCTGAACACACTTCATCAGTCTCTCATTCACAATTTGACATGCACTTGATAATGCCTCGAATTTCTCGGCGGCATCCCCTTTGTGTGGCCATAATGCACCCTAAAAAAATCCATGCCTTTTGCAGCCCTTCTCCCTGAGTGCTGCCTGCTCCGAAGCACCTCTCATCTCACTCACACGGCTCTCCATCACGTGATCGGTTCGCTACAAGTGAAGACCGACACATCGGGGACGCAACTGCGCGCGTCCTTATCCAATTCCGAAGGGATATTGAAGATATTGGAACAACTGTCCACATTTACTTTTCGTCAGCCAACAAGATGAGTAGCCCTAACGAACAGCAAAAGCACTAGCCTATGTCAATCTACTATCCCCCATAGTACAACAGTTTACCTATTCTATTCTGTGCGAGAAATAAATATTCCAAACATAGTTCTGGGACAATTGTGGGATGCGATAGATCCCAAATTAGTACAACCACTAGCATCAAAAAAACGTTTTTACGTAATGTGGCTGACGCAACAGATCAGAACGTTTAGTTACAATGTTGATAAACTATTCGGCTATTTCTTCACATTATAAGCGCAGCTATTTGCACATGGCAGTAGGCTTTAAGCACGAATGTTCCATTAGCGGGAAAACAGCATTATCAAAAGTGACCACAAATGCGATTATTCATGTAATGCTTTTATTATAAAGGTGCATTTTTATGGTGAAGATTATCTTCCTCAAAATTGAAACTCACACGCTGCATACCAGTTAGGCTCTACACCAGTTGTAAAGCAGATTAATGTGCTTCATTTTAAGAAGTTATTTGGCCACTTTAGTTGTGATACAAACCTTATCAAAACATTTATGCCTATGGGCTAGGCTACATGAGGTGTGCGACTATGATTAGAAAAAGTCACACAAAAAAGGCATTGTTTCTTGCCTCATGCTGGGCATCATTCACAAGGGATAATATATAATTCACAAGTGATAGGCTAATATTGTCACCCATTAGACTATTCTTGATTTAATCTTGTCTTTACATATACTAAATAATATATGTGTGAAATTTGTTTTGATTTAGAATGGACCATTATCATGCACCTGTCTCGAAACAGGGGCAGGGGAAAAAATACGTCATCTCTACACTTAAATAGCGAATGGAGGACGCTTTTCCTGTGGTCCATTTTCATGCCAGCCAGGTAGGCTATACTCCTGTTGTAAAGATAAGCAATGTGCTTAATATTTGCTTAATATTAGGAAAGTTGTGAAATAAATAGAGTAGGCCTAGCCTATAGAAAGCTGATCGGATCCTCCTCTTTTTAATAGAGGCCATCACTCTGTTTTCTCCCGCAATTGCATAGCTTATAGAAATGTTGCGCAACATGAGCTCATGGCCTCTCATGAAGTGTTTGATCAGATTTTCGATTACATTTGCATTGATGTCAGATTGATTAGGTGACAATAGAGTACTGAGTACCAGGCAGTTAGCAAGTTTGGTAGGCTACTAATGACCATCAGCAGCATCAGAGCTTGGAGAAGCCTAATTACCGTGACTAAACGGTCACCTGGAATTTGACTGCCTTCATGACTCATGACTGCCAGTGTGGCGGTAATACAGTCACCGCAACAGCTCTAGTCCACACCCACACTCCACTGTGCTCTATTTCAGTATACTTTTGGTATGGGGCTTTGATCAAATGATCATATTTATCAAACTGTTACAGTCCACAACCTTGAAAAAGGAAGTGGAAATGCAATGAGGGATGTGTTAATGATTCGGAGGGGATCTAAGTATAGGCTAAATATGTGCCTTTGTGGTCCATACCCTATATCAGGGGTATTCAACTCTTACCCTACGAGGCCCGGGGCCTGCTGGTTTTCTGTTCTACCTGATAATTAATTCCACCCACCTGGTGTCCCAGGTCTAAATCAGTCCCTGGTTAGAGGGGAACAATTAAAAAATGCAGTGGAACTGGCTTCGAGGTCCAGAGTTGAGTTTGAATGCCCTAAATTATGTCGTTTTAGTATGAGCCTGTAAAGAAATCATCATATTCAACAAACTATTATAGTCCACAAACTAAACGACTGTATAAAAAGGAAGTGAAAATGCAGTGATGCTTGTCTTGGTGAAGCAGGGGGTTTTAACTATAAATATATGCTTATGAGGTCCACACACAGTGGCCTTCTTAGTGTAGTTCCTGTATGGGACTATGAGCAAAAGTATTACAGTCAGCAAACTATCATATTCCAAGCAAATGAAAACGCAACGACATATGTGTAACTAAAGGAGGGGGCTCTGTAGGATAGTGATTTGCCTATGCAGTCCACAGTATACTGATGAACTATCAGTATGAGTGTGTTGTTGTCTGGTGCTAAGTGTTTACTTCCTCTTCCTGTTTCACTGTAACCACCCAGCTGGCTCTGCCTCTTCAGCCACGTCATTGGCTGAGAGCCCCCTCTCTCTGACTGTATCTCCAACCTTTATTGTACCTCTCTCACACACCCTCCCTCTCTCCCCACTCTCTCAATCCCATGCATTTCCCTCCAGCTGCTTCTCAATGCCAGCTGTCCTGAAGATCTCTCTCTCTGTCTGGATCCAATTGATTCACTGTAACAGTGATCCTGGGCTGTGATTCATGCCTGCTAGTAATAACTGTAATGTATGACAGCTCTATTGGATCCAGACCCTCATCACTGGGTGCCAGGGTGCCGGAGTAGGGCTGCGTCCCAAATGGCAAACCCTTTACCAGTATAGTGTACTACTTTGTCCAAGGCCCATAGGGTTGTGGTCAAAATTAATACACTATACAGAGAATATGGTGCCATTTGGGATGCAGGCTTGAGTTATGGCAGAGTGTGGTGGTGGATACATTCAGTCTCAGTGGTCATACTACCTTTGTTGATGGAAGTCTTTAGGACATTATTTATGAGTCTGTATATTGAATATAAAGACGCTGTGCAGCACAAAGTGTGAATGGAACTAATGGGGATGTGGAAACAGGAGAGAGGGTGACAGAGAGAGTTTGACAAAGAGATTGTTAGCAATAGAAAAACTGATAGAATCAGAGGGTGAGCAGTCAGTGAGTAGACAGTGAAAGAAAGACAGTAAAATAGAGACTGAGAAGGAGAAATAGACAAAAAATGAAAGGTCAAAAGAGAAAGAGCTCAATAACAGCAATGGAGAACTGACTTCTGAAAACAAGCACTGGTCTCATTCAGCACTTGTACTGACAGGAAGAGACAGACAGACAGACAGACGGACAGACGGATAAATGGATGGATGGGATAGATAGATACCCAGACTAACCCTACACAACACAACCACCAGTGGTGGAAAAAGTACCCAATTGTCATACTTGAGTAAAAGTGAAGATACCTTAAAAGAAAATGACTCAAATAAAAGTGAAAGTCACCCAGTAAAATCCTACTTGAGTAAAAGTCTAAAAGTATTTGGTTTTAAATATACTTAAGTATCAAAAGTAAATGTAATCGCTAAAATATACTGAAGTATCGAAAGTAAAAGTAAAAGTATAAATCATTTCAAATTCCTTATATTAAGCAAACCAGACGGCACAATTATTATTATTATTTTATTTACGGATAGTCAGGGGCACACTTTAACACTCAGACATAATTTACAAACAAAGCATTTGTGTTTAGTGAGTCAGCCAGATCAGAGGCAGTAGGGATAACCAGGTATGTTCTCTTGAAAAGTGTGTGAATTGGAAAAATGTTCTGTCCTGCTAAGCATTCAAAATGTAACGAGTAGTTTTGGGTGTCAGGGAAAATGTATGGAGTAAAAAGTACATCATTTTCTTTAGGAATGTAGTGGCGTAAAAGTAAAAGTTGTCAAAAATATAAATAGTAAAGTATAGTACAAATACCCAAAAAAAATACTTAAGTAGTACTTGAAAGTATTTTTACTTAAGTACTTTACACCACTGAAGATACCTTAATAGAAAATGACTCAAGTAAAAGAGAAAGTCACCCAGTAAAATCCTACTTGAGTAAAAGTCTAAAAGTATTTGGTTTTAAAGATAGTTAAGTATCAAAAGTAAACGTAATTGCTCAAATATACTTAAGTATCAAAAAGTAAAGGCATAAATCATTTAAAATTCCTTCTATTAAGAAAACCAGACAGCACCATTTTCTTGTTTTTTATATGTACGGATAGCTAGGGGGCACACTCCAACACTACAAATGAAGTATGTGTTTTGTGAGTCCACCAGATCAGAGGCAGTAGGGTTGACCAGGGATGTTCTCTTGATAAGTGTGTGAATTAGACCATTTTCGAGTACTTTTGGGTGTCAGGGAAAATGTATGGAGTAAAAGGTACATCATTTCCTTTAGGAATGTAGTGAAGTAAAAGTAAAAGTTGTCAAAAATATAAACAGTAAAGTACAGATACCCCAAAAAACGACTTAAGTAGTACTTTCAAGTATTTTTACTTAAGTACTTTACACCACTGACAACCACCCCCAGGTCTGACAGTGACACCCTCCACCTCATTCAGAATAATATATAGTATTACAGCCTGCCCTGGAGACTGGCCTGAAGGCTGGAAAGGGATGAAATAAGGAGTAAATGTGCACATGCACACACACAGACCCCACCCTCACCCCCACCTTCCTCTCTCCATTATGTGCAATGATGTTCAAAGGTTTACAGGCATATTATTGTGGCCTTCTTTTTCCAGCAGACGGCCCAGAGCAGTAGCCAGTAAAAACAGTTAGTGGACTGAGCAGCCAGTTGACCCCTGACCCTGGCTCAAAGGGAATATGGAACATCCAGAGCAGTGAGTCAGAGCGGGGCTTTGTCGTCTAAGAGAGACAGCTTTCCTTTCTCTCTCTCTCTCTCTCTCTCTCCCCCATCTCTCTCCTCTCCCTCACCCATCTTTCTCTCGCTCCCTTTCTCTCTCAGCATCTTTTTCCCAAGTGTCAGTCCAGTCCAACAGATACAGGCCAGTCTGACAGGGCTAGCTACTCTCCTGTTACTGACACAAACATATGCAAACAAGATTAGGACTGAGGCATTTAAATAGACAGAGGTCCTGCAAAACTAAAGTGTCACATTTCAACAGGCTAAACTGAACTAACATTCGGCTCATGTTTAGGAAAGTTGGTGATGTATCATGTTATTGAATGTGATCTGCACAATCACTTCAAGCCCAGCTAATATCTACCCCTTGGAGACAAGAAAAAAGTGGATTAAATTGAATTGAGCTCTGCCTTGTTAGACCATAATAGTACAAGGAAAATGTGACTTTATCTATAGAGTAAACCCTGTGGTGTAGGTAGGGCTATCCTTTTTGGAGTTGGGTAATAAAACCCATTGCAAGCAGGCACAACTGTAACTGGTTACCTGCCAGATGGATAAGGCTAACATTATCAATGAATCATCTGTAGTAAACTAGACGTTTACAAGATATGTCTGCATTCCATTTCATAGTAACTGGTCTCTCTTGACATATTGAGCTATCCACCCACAGACATTGCGCCTTGAAATGCAAACAGCAAACTGTGGGTTATATATGTTTATTATAATGTATCTGTTGAAATTAATTGAATGTGTTTGCCATCTGTCTCGGTTTGTCTGTTTGTTTATGGTATTCTTGTTTATGTGTATGCCTGTGTTTGTATTGCAGGCATGTGTGTATAGACATGCCTGTGTGCACTGAGTGTACAAAACAATATTAATACCTGCTCTTTCCATGACATACACTGACCAGGTGAAAGCTATGATCCCTTATTGATGTCACCTGTTAAGTCCACTTCAATCAGTGTAGATGAAGGGGAGGAGACAGGTTAAAGAAGGATTTTTATGCCTTGAGACAATTGAGACATGGATTGTGTATGTGTGCCATTCACAGGGTGAATGGGCAAGACAAGAGATTGAAGTGCATTTGAACGGGGTATGGTAGTAGGTGCCAGGCGCACTGGTTTGAGTGTCAACAGTTTCTTGTGTGTATCAAGAATGGTCCACCACCCAAAGGACAGCCAACTTGACAACTGTGGAAAGCATTGGAGTCAACATGGGCCAGCATCCCTGTGGAACACTTTCGACACCTTGTAGCGTCCATGCCTCAATGAATTGAGGCTGTTCTGAGGGCAAAAGTGGGGGGTGCAACTCAATATTAGGAAGGTGCTTGTGTGTGTGTGTGTGTGTGTCCATGAGGACAAAGGCTATTTTAGGTTTAGGGGTTAGGAGTTAGGTTTAGGGGTAGCGTTACGGGTTAGGGTTAAGGTTATGGTAAGGGTTAGGGAAAATAGGATTTTGAATGGAAATAAAATGTTACGTCCCCACGAGGATAGAAGAACATAACGTGTGTGTGTGTGTGTGTGTGTGTACATGTATGCATACCTGCGTGTGTATCTAAATGTGTATGTGTACGCTAATATGTTTGTATATGCAGGCAATACCCTTCAAGGGTGTAAAATGCCTGTATAAATCCCACCAGGCCCCAGAAAGGAACACTAAATGCTGGAACTAGACTGTGTCATCCATGTGATATGAACCATAGGCCTGACTTGGACTGCCCTCACACTCAGAGACATTAGCATTCAACTAGTGAAGCACACTCCAGTGGGGATAGATAGTAGGAATGTCTTGGGCAGCACAGTGCACTTCTGCAGGAGCAAAGTTTAGCTGAAAGACAACTTGTGGGGAAGGAATCCCTATCTCCTGAATTCTTTCCAGGGGAGAGTCTTGAGGCAGTTATTGGCTGTGTCTCAATACTTGTAAACAGCTTCTTACTGCATTCTCACCAAGGAAGAGTCAGTCAGCATAGCAGAGACGTGTTTCAATATTTGTAATCAGTTTACTCACCCTCAATTTACAGTATCTCCTTCAAGTCATTCATAAGTGAAATATTGGATTTCACTTTCCTTTCCATATCACTTTACCTGTTATGTTATTTCAGTTGGTGATTATGGGGAGAGGAGTGGAGGAAAGGAAGCCATTCCAGACTATTGACAGGCAGTCTCTTATTTAGAGTAAATGCCTTTCAACTCAGACTATGAAGTCAGTCTCAGATCCCATAGTGCATTGTGACAATATCCAGTAAGTACAGATTCTATACATTGTCCACTGCCTTGTAACTCTATGTAGTTTCAGCATCCCTATCCATTCCTGTTCTGTTTGTCTATTCAGCCCTATAAACTGTCACTTTGTTAACCAGGTGCTTAAACTGTGTGTATGTTAAGTCAAGCCTGGGTTCATAGTTCACTAAGGCAGTTCCTAAAAGTGTGACTCAGTTGTTTTTTATGAAGAGCTGAGAGAGAGGTGTGTAGAGTTGACTGGCACTCACACTCCCTCTTTCACTTCCTCTGTTCCACTTTTAACACACTCCTTCCCTCTCTTAAAGACCATATCTATTCAATAGAGCATGGAGACTGACTTTCTTTCACGCTCTCTCGCTCCCCTCCTCTCAGTTAACATACACTCTCTCTCCTTTCCTCCGAAGACCACTTCATCCATCAGTCACACTACAGAGTCCAGTCACTTCATTCAGCTGCCATGTTGTTCTCCCTGGCACAGCATGGACACAGTATGTGTTCCAGAGTAAAACAAGTTGCCAAGGTCTGTTCTGATTGGAAAAACATGGTAACCTGCTTTCCCACACATCGCACCTGGCATCACATCACTGAAACCAGACCCAACAACAAACCCTTGCCAACAGCCTTGCTTCAAGACCAGAGTCAAGATTTTGTGTGTGTACTTTGACAAAATCCCTCAACACTAAATGACTCGTGTTGCGTCTCACTCTTCTAGGAGGGGTTATGACGATGGAGGTAGACTGTGAATGTGATAACACGACTTGAAACAAACGGTTCTGCTTTAGCCAACTTGTCTTGCCAAGGCAATGTAGTATTGAATTAAGAAACAATCCCAGGTTCACTAAATGAAATTACTTCCAGGGTTTCAACACCATGGTCTTCTTTTGTGCAGCATCGGACCTTTTCCCCATGACATCACATGTTCCATCCAGTCAACACAAGTCATCACATGTTCCATCCAGTCAACACAAGTCATCACATGTTCCATCCAGTCAACACAAGTCATCACATGTTCCATCCAGTCAACACAAGTCATCACATGTTCCATCCAGTCAACACAAGTCATCACATGTTCCATCCAGTCAACACAAGTCATCACATGTTCCAACCAGTCAACACAAGTCATCACATGTTCCATCCAGTCAACACAAGTCATCACATGTTCCATCCAGTCAACACAAGTCATCACATGTTCCATCCAGCACCTTCATACTGTATGTTAATGGTTACATTTGACTTGACAGTGTCTATGGCTGCTGTGACTGAGTATAAAGTGGAAGCAGGAGACAGAATAATAATATTCACCTGTAGAAGGTCATCACTCAGTACCTCAGTCTTCTCAGCTCTGTGGAGGGAAACACATAAGAGGTCAAAGGTCAGATAGGCAGACAAAATAGGGCTTATTCATTACAGAGAGTTCCAATAGAAGTGTAGTGTGTAGAACAGAAACAATGGTAAGTGCAGCGTTCAGTCTGGTTCAACCAGGCTACAGAAACGCTTCTCTGTTGTATAGAATAGAGAATGGTGTCAGTTCTATACTTTGCATTTCTACCTGCAACATGGTGGTATTTAAGATATCATATCGTATGGAAAGCCCAACTGAGCCCAACTGTAGCGCAGGGCCTGTGTCAGAGTTGTGCCAGATCACACTCAATCATAGTTTATAAGACTTCTCTACTGATTTACACCAATGCAATTCCAGGACTGACTGAAAGAGTTAACGTGAGCTATTGTGGTACTATAGTGGTGCTGTAAGCCTGCAACTCCACTGCACTTCATTTCAACTTAGTAAGAGTAAAGTTGCAGTGAAAAGAGAACGAACTGAGAGATTGGCAGAGTAAAGAGTATCTCTCTACTTCTCCATCTCTGAGCAAATACTATGACAGGTAATGAAGACTAACCTATCTTACTGATTAGGGGCAAGTCATAGGTAACTTCATAGCTAAGGTTGCAATTTATTTCTCTCGACAACGCAGCCGGTAGCCCTATAGCAACAAAATAGATTCTGCTATACTATGAGTGGTCTGGGCCTGGGTCGACGAGAGAAATAAAGTGTTGAGGAAACTCACCCTAGACTACCCTGCACAACAAACATCACAAGCAGACCTAACTCACTCACACACACTGACACTCCACACCTCTGCCTGTGGCTGTTTCCAGAGAGAGGGCCTGTTAGATCCTCCCCCTGTTAGAACACACACTTCCTGTTCCCTGAATTCCAGCCTTTGTTATGGCAACAGCAGGAGGTGAGAGGTCTGTTGATGTCTCAAACATGTAATACCCACTAGTCAGCTTGTATGTTGGAGGAGAGTGAGGGGTAGAGTGGAGATAGTTTACTGACATCATCCCAAAACCAAAATGCACTATCCCATACACCTGTGGTTTCAAAGGTTTTCTTGGCACTGTGACAGACTTAAAGCCATTCAAATGTTCTTGAGACCCACTCAATAAGCAAAAACTGTTGACATTTTAGTCATTTTAGCAGACACTCTTATCCAGAGCGACTTAAAGTTAGTGAGTGCATACATTTTTCATACTGGCCCCCCGTGGGAATCGAACCCACAACCCTGGCGTTGCAAACGCCATGCTCTACCAACTGAGCTACACAGGGCCTGTTTCTCGACGCAATCTAACACTCAGCCACAACGAATCAGGTACAAGTGAAACCCATATTGATCTTCCTGATCCACCTTTTGGGAAACACAGCCTACCAATCTTAACACCATCATTCACTGTGGAAAAGAAGAACAGCCAATATTCTCCATAGACCTACCCCTACATCTGTAATAACACAACTCTCTCTCCCCTTTAATCCAGTGGAGTGGTGGTCCTAGCAGTATATTTTCCCAGCACTTAACAAAAGCCAGACTTAAAGTGTGCTGGGAAGTGAAATGATCATTAGCTCACCATTTAGAGGGTTCTGATAGCTAAGTGATAATTAGCTCACCATTTACAGGGTTCTGATTGTGAAGTGATCATTAGCTCACCATTTAGAGGGTTCTGATAGTGAAGTGATCATTAGCTCACCATTTAGAGGGTTCTGATAGTGAAGTGATCATTAGCTCACCATTTAGAGGGTTCTGATAGTGAAGTGATCATTAGCTCACCATTTAGAGGGTTCTGATAGTGAAGTGATCATTAGCTCACCATTTAGAGGGTTCTGATAGTGAAGTGATCATTAGCTCACCATTTAGAGGGTTCTGATAGTGAAGTGATCATTAGCTCACCATTTAGAGGGTTCTGATAGTGAAGTGATCATTAGCTCACCATTTAGAGGTTTCTGATAGTGAAGTGATCATTAGCTCACCATTTAGAGGTTTCTGATAGTGAAGTGATCATTAGCTCACCATTTAGAGGGTTCTGATACTGCTGAGCCAGCAGGATTGCTATAGAGACTTAGGTCATCCCCACTCACACGTGTGCACGTACAGGCACAAACACACCATCTTTCCCAGAGGGTGCTCTCCTCTTACTGGAGTCTGGGCCAACAACATACAGTAATGCTCATTGGGATCAATTAACCCCCTCACACACACAAGAGCTGTTACCTAATACTGCTATAACCCACTGAAATAATACCTTACTAAACCCTATACTGCACATTGCTGTACCTAGACCCTGCTTTACTGTAAATGGTCCCACTGGTATACAGTACACCATATAGAAACTGTGTCTATGATCTATCCCATTGAAAGTAGCAGAATTGTATAAAAGGGATAGTTCAGCGATTCTACGTATTTACATATTTGCTCCCTTACCTTGAAAGCAGTCTATGGACAAGGAGGGACTAAAATCCACACTTTGGTTTTGTTAAATCGCTGCTGTCCCTTTAATTGGTGAAGTACATTTATAATCTACCAGAGAGACTTGGGATGGATATATTTTAATCCGTATAGGCCACATAAATCAAGCCCTGATATAATCTAGGCCAGACCAATGGCAGCCCAAACCAGAATATCCACACAGACCATGCAGTAAAGTATCTCGTTACAGAGAAGAGATGGTTGTTGGTTGGCCTGGGGAGGTAGGAGACTAAGAGCTGAGCAAAAATATATAATGAATTAGCATTGATTTGAGCTGGAATAGCTGCATTAGGCTAGCAGGCATTATTC
The DNA here is from genome assembly GCF_020615455.1 of Coregonus clupeaformis. Taxonomy (NCBI): domain Eukaryota; kingdom Metazoa; phylum Chordata; class Actinopteri; order Salmoniformes; family Salmonidae; genus Coregonus; species Coregonus clupeaformis. Next base: position 3,610,980 of record NC_059198.1, on the reverse strand, counting down.
TAAGAATAGGCATCTTGACTCCAATGCTACAGTCAGGACCCTGGGAGAAGAGAGAGTATAACACAGAATAAGAAATGAAACATATGTAATAATAATAAGCCATTTAGCAGACGCTTTTATCCAAAGCGACTTACAGTCATGCGTGCATACATTTTTTTTTTTTTTTGTGTATGGGTGGTCCCGGGGATCGAACCCACTACCTTGGCGTTACAAGCGCCGTGCTCTACCAGCTGAGCTACAGAGGACCACATGTAGGAAGATGATCAGACCAATCTACTCATCAGAGTCACAACACAACCCCATACATCCACTTCTCAGGTTATTCATGTCATCTTACCATCTTAATATGTGCAGTAATGGTTACATATAGACTAAGGTTAGATAGACATCTCTATCTCTTTATATATCTCATCCACTTATTGAGCCCCACGGCTTTGTTACAGAGACTCTCTGTCAAGCTTCTTAACAGGAAACACCTGCTCTCTGTCTATCAGGTTGGTTAACTATCCACCCAGCCGCTGGAACATGTTAGCCAGTGTCTGCTGAAGACTGTTCTGGGGGTAAGTTTCAATGCCTCAGGGCTACATTGTTATGGATAAACTGAAGGGCTGTGGGTTTGGTGGTACAGCATTCATGCACCAAATCAAGCCTATTCATCTCATAGAGATACATAGCGTCCTATTTATCTTTTGTAGTTCAACAACTCTTTACACTGTGGTCTACATACAGTGGGGAAAAAAAGTATTTAGTCAGCCACCAATTGTGCAAGTTCTCCCACTTAAAAAGATGAGAGAGGCCTGTAATTTTCATCATAGGTACACGTCAACTATGACAGACAAAATGAGGAAAAAAATTCCAGAAAATCACATTGTAGGATTTTTAATGAATTTATTTGCAAATTATGGTGGAAAATAAGTATTTGGTCAATAACAAAAGTTTCTCAATACTTTGTTATATACCCTTTGTTGGCAATGACACAGGTCAAACGTTTTCTGTAAGTCTTCACAAGGTTTTCACACACTGTTGCTGGTATTTTGGCCCATTCCTCCATGCAGATCTCCTCTAGAGCAGTGATGTTTTGGGGCTGTCGCTGGGCAACACAGACTTTCAACTCCCTCCAAAGATTTTCTACGGGGTTGAGATGAGGAGACTGGCTAGGCCACTCCAGGACCTTGAAATGCTTCTTACGAAGCCACTCCTTCATTGCCCGGGCGGTGTGTTTGGGATCATTGTCATGCTGAAAGACCCAGCCATGTTTCATCTTCAATGCCCTTGCTGATGGAAGGAGGTTTTCACTCAAAATCTCACGATACATGGCCCCATTCATTCGTTCCTTTACACGGATCAGTCGTCCTGGTCCCTTTGCAGAAAAACAGCCCCAAAGCATGTAACGATCCCGGCAGTCTGAGTCGGGTCCTGTCTGTGGACTAGTCTTTCTGCTCGGGATCTCCAGTTTCCCGAGGGTTCTGGAACGCTCCGGGGAGCTCTCTTGATTTCCGCACCTGCATCCCATCAGCAATCTGCACACCTGGTCCTGATCATCACCCTTCTTAGGCTCTGGCCTAACATCCATTCCCTGCCGGATCGTTAGCCATGAACAGTAGGTTTACCAGAGTATCAGTCTTAGAGCCTCTAGCGTTAGTTTTGTTGTTTTTGCACCTTGTTGGTTTGTTGTTTACTTACCTCCGTTTTGTTCCATCTGCAGTCACTCGTCCGGAACCTTCATCCAACCTCTGCCTGGTGGTCGGCGGCTGCCGAGCCATGATGGGATCAACCACTGCACCCCCAACAACTAATCAACGCCGCCCGCTCTGTTCCCTGGATTATTCAGCATCACTCTTGAATTTGTAAATAAACACTCACCTTCGTTTCAACTTACCTTGTCCTGGTCTGCTTCTGGGTTCTGGCTTTGTAACTCGTGACAGAACGATCCGGCCTGGATCTAAGAACGGCAAGGCGGACGCCTTGTCTCGGATGTTCTCCAAGACGGAGGAGAGTGGGTCCAAGACCGAGACAATTCTCCCCCGGAACTGCGTCGTGGGAGCTGTTAGGTGGAAGATTGAGGAGGAGGTGATGGCGGCTCTTCGGACGCAGCCCGGTCCCGGTAACGGTCCACCCGGTCGGTTGTTTGTGCCTGAGTCGGTTCGTCCTGCGGTCCTCAAATGGTCCCACGCCAGCAAGATGGCTTGTCACCCTGGCGTGGCTCGGACGATGGCGTTTCTTCGCAGACGTTTTTGGTGGCCTGCCATGGCCGAGGATACTCGGGGTTATGTTGCTGCCTGTCCAGTGTGTGCGCAGAATAAGGGTACCAATCGGCCCAGCTCTGGACTACTTCACCCCCTTCCTATTCCCCGCGACCATGGTCGCATCTGGCCCTGGACTTTGTCACTGGGTTGCCCGCTTCTGAGGGGAACACGGTCGTTCTGACTATCGTGGACAGATTCAGCAAGTTCGCCCACTTTGTGCCAATTGCCAAGCTTCCCTCTGCCTCGGAGACGTCCGAGATCCTGGTTAGGGAGGTTTTCAGGGTCCACGGGTTGCCCAGTGATATCGTTTCCGACCGTGGTCCTCAGTTTACCTCTGCTGTCTGGAAGTCCTTCTGTTTGGCCATTGGAGCTACAGTCAGTCTCACATCTGGTTTTCACCCCCAGTCTAATGGTCAGGCGGAGAGAGCCAACCAGAAGATGGAATCCACGCTACGCTGCCTGGCCTCTTCCAACCCCACCTCCTGGGTCTCTCAGTTGCCTTGGGTTGAGTATGCCCACAATACTCTCCCTACATCTGCCACTGGGATGTCTCCCTTCCAGTGCCTGTATGGCTACCAACCTCCCCTTGTTCCCTTCTCAGGAGAAGGAGCTCTCAGTGCCTTCTGTTCAGGCCCATATTCGTCGTTGCCACCGGACCCGGCATCGGGCCAGAAAGGCACTCCTTAGAGTTTCGGACCGGTATCAGCTCCAGGCGAATCGTCGCCGGATCCCCGCTCCCACCTACACCATCGGAGATAGGGTCTGGTTGGCCACACGGGATCTTCCTTTACGGACTGAGTCTAGGGAAGTTGTTACCGAAGTTCATTGGTCCGTTTGTGGTGGAGAAGGTGATCAATCCGGTGGCAGTTCGACTCAAACTCCCGAGGACGCTCAGAGTCCATCCCACCTTTCATGTCTCCTGCCTCAAGCCTGTTTTCCTCAGTCCTCTGTTGCCTCCTCCGCCTCCTCCTCCTCCTCCTCGGATGATCGGAGGTGGTCCTGCCTACACGGTGCGACGCATCATGGATTCCAGACGGCGGGGCCGGGGTTTCCAGTATCTCGTGGACTGGGAGGGGTATGGTCCTGAAGAGAGGAGTTGGATTCCGCGCGACAGATCCTAGATGCTGACCTCATCCGTGACTTCTACCGCCTCCATCCTGGCGCTCCGGGAGTCCGCCCGGTGGCGTTTAGTCGGAGGGGGGTACTGTAACGATCCCGGCAGTCTGAGTCGGGTCCTGTCTGTGGACTAGTCTTTCTGCTCGGGATCTCCAGTTTCCCGAGGGTTCTGGAACGCTCCGGGGAGCTCTCTTGATTTCCGCACCTGCATCCCATCAGCAATCTGCACACCTGGTCCTGATCATCACCCTTCTTAGGCTCTGGCCTAACATCCATTCCCTGCCGGATCGTTAGCCATGAACAGTAGGTTTACCAGAGTATCAGTCTTAGAGCCTCTAGCGTTAGTTTTGTTGTTTTTGCACCTTGTTGGTTTGTTGTTTACTTACCTCCGTTTTGTTCCATCTGCAGTCACTCGTCCGGAACCTTCATCCAACCTCTGCCTGGTGGTCGGCGGCTGCCGAGCCATGATGGGATCAACCACTGCACCCCCAACAACTAATCAACGCCGCCCGCTCTGTTCCCTGGATTATTCAGCATCACTCTTGAATTTGTAAATAAACACTCACCTTCGTTTCAACTTACCTTGTCCTGGTCTGCTTCTGGGTTCTGGCTTTGTAACTCGTGACAAAGCATGATGTTTCCACCCCCATACTTCACAGTAGGTATGGTGTTCTTTGGATGCAACTCAGCATTCTTTGTCCTCCAAACACGACGAGTTGAGTTTTTACCAAAAAGGTCTATTTTGGTTTCATCTGACCATTTGACATTCTCCCAATCCTCTTCTGGATCATCCAAATGCACTCTAGCAAACTTCAGACAGGCCTGGACATGTACTGGCTTAAGCAGGCGGACACGTCTTGCACTGCAGGAAATGAGTCCCTGGCGGCGTAGTGTGTTACTGATGGTAGGCTTTGTTACTTTGGTCCCAGCTCTCTGCAGGTCATTCACTAGGTCCCCCCGTGTGGTTCTGGGATTTTTGCTCACCGTTCTTGTGATCATTTTGACCCTACAGGGTGAGATCTTGCGTGGAGCCCCAGATCGAGGGAGATTATCAGTGGTCTTGTATGTCTTCCATTTCCTAATAATTGCTCCCACAGTTGATTTCTTCAAACCAAGCTGCTTACCTATTGCAGATTCAGTCTTCCCAGCCTGGTGCAGGTCTACAATTTTGTTTCTGGTGTCCTTTGTCAGCTCTTTGGTCTTGGCCATAGTGGAGTTTGGAGTGTGACTCTTTGAGGTTGTGGACAGGTGTCTTTTATACTGATAACAAGTTCAAACAGATGCCATTAATACAGGTAACGAGTGGAGGACAGAGGAGCCTCTTAAAGAAGAAGTTACAGGTCTGTGAGAGCCAGAAATCTTGCTTGTTTGTAGGTGACCAAATACTTATTTTCCACCATAATTTGCAAATAAATTCATTAAAAATCCTACAATGTGATTTTCTGGAATTTTTTTTCTCAATTTGTCTTTCATAGTTGACGTGTACCTATGATGAAAATTACAGGCCTCTCTCATCTTTTTAAGTGGGAGAACTTGCACAAATAGTGGCTGACTAAATACTTTTTTTCCCCACTGTATTTGGTGATGCAGTACTGTCTCTCAAAGCTGCTATGTCCTCAGAGCTAATACAAAGCAACAGTGTTATTATTGCAGTGTACTACACATACTTTAAGCATGGTAACAGAAATTAAGATATGGGGGAAAGGAATTCAAAACAGACTGACCACATGTCTTATCCAGTGTCCTGTGTGAATTTAAGTATGCTCTCTCTAATTCTCTCGTTCTCTCTTTCTCTCTGAGAACCTGAGCCCTAGGACCATACGTCAGGACTACCGGGCATGATGACACCTTGCTGTCCCCAGTCCGCCTGGCCTTGCTGCTATTCCAGTTTCAACTGTTCTGCCTGCGGCTACGAAACCCCTACCTGTCCCAGACCTGCTGTTTTCAACTCTTTAATGATCGGCTATGAAAAGCCAACTGAGAGACCTGAGCCCTAGGACCATACGTCGGGACTACCGGCCGTGGTGACTCCTTGCTGTCCCCAGTCCGCCTGGCCTTGCTGCTATTCCAGTTTCAACTGTTCTGCCTGCGGTTATGGAACCCCTACCTGTCCCAGACCTGCTGTTTTCAACTCTTAATGATCGGCTATGAAAAGCCAACTGAGATTTATTCCTGATTATTATTTGACCATGCTTGTCACTTATGAACATTTTTGAACATCTTGGCATGGTTCTGTTATAATCTCCACCCGGCACAGCCAGAAGAGGACTGGCCACCCCTCATAGCCTGGTTCCTCTCTAGGTTTCTTCCTAGGCTTTCGCCTTTCTAGGGAGTTTTTCCTAGCCACCGTGCTTCTACACCTGCATTACTAGCTGTTTGGGGTTTTAGGCTGGGTTTCTGTACAGCACTTCGAGATATTAGCTGATGTAAGAAGGGCTATATAAAATAAAATTGATTGATTGATTGACCACATTAGCCAGCAACATACTGCTGCAGGAAATAACCACTATGCTAATCTGTAACCCAAATAGCTCAAGACATACACATATACAGTGGGGAAAAAAAGTATTTAGTCAGCCACTATTTGTGCAAGTTCTCCCACTTAAAAAGATGAGAGAGGCCTGTAATTTTCATCATAGGTACACGTCAACTATGAAAGACAAATTGAGAAAAAAAATTCCAGAAAATCACATTGTAGGATTTTTAATGAATTTATTTGCAAATTATGGTGGAAAATAAGTATTTGGTCACCTACAAACAAGCAAGATTTCTGGCTCTCACAGACCTGTAACTTCTTCTCTTTAAGAGGCTCCTCTGTCCTCCACTCGTTACCTGTATTAATGGCATCTGTTTGAACTTGTTATCAGTATAAAAGACACCTGTCCACAACCTCAAAGAGTCACACTCCAAACTCCACTATGGCCAAGACCAAAGAGCTGACAAAGGACACCAGAAACAAAATTGTAGACCTGCACCAGGCTGGGAAGACTGAATCTGCAATAGGTAAGCAGCTTGGTTTGAAGAAATCAACTGTGGGAGCAATTATTAGGAAATGGAAGACATACAAGACCACTGATAATCTCCCTCGATCTGGGGCTCCACGCAAGATCTCACCCTGTAGGGTCAAAATGATCACAAGAACGGTGAGCAAAAATCCCAGAACCACACGGGGGGACCTAGTGAATGACCTGCAGAGAGCTGGGACCAAAGTAACAAAGCCTACCATCAGTAACACACTACGCCGCCAGGGACTCATTTCCTGCAGTGCAAGACGTGTCCGCCTGCTTAAGCCAGTACATGTCCAGGCCTGTCTGAAGTTTGCTAGAGTGCATTTGGATGATCCAGAAGAGGATTGGGAGAATGTCAAATGGTCAGATGAAACCAAAATAGACCTTTTTGGTAAAAACTCAACTCGTCGTGTTTGGAGGACAAAGAATGCTGAGTTGCATCCAAAGAACACCATACCTACTGTGAAGTATGGGGGTGGAAACATCATGCTTTGGGGCTGTTTTTCTGCAAAGGGACCAGGACGACTGATCCGTGTAAAGGAACGAATGAATGGGGCCATGTATCGTGAGATTTTGAGTGAAAACCTCCTTCCATCAGCAAGGGCATTGAAGATGAAACATGGCTGGGTCTTTCAGCATGACAATGATCCCAAACACACCGCCCGGGCAATGAAGGAGTGGCTTCGTAAGAAGCATTTCAAGGTCCTGGAGTGGCCTAGCCAGTCTCCTCATCTCAACCCCGTAGAAAATCTTTGGAGGGAGTTGAAAGTCTGTGTTGCCCAGCGACAGCCCCAAAACATCACTGCTCTAGAGGAGATCTGCATGGAGGAATGGGCCAAAATACCAGCAACAGTGTGTGAAAACCTTGTGAAGACTTACAGAAAACGTTTGACCTGTGTCATTGCCAACAAAGGGTATATAACAAAGTATTGAGAAACTTTTGTTATTGACCAAATACTTATTTTCCACCATAATTTGCAAATAAATTCATTAAAAATCCTACAATGTGATTTTCTGGAATTTTTTTCCTCATTTTGTCTGTCATAGTTGACGTGTACCTATGATGAAAATTACAGGCCTCTCTCATCTTTTTAAGTGGGAGAACTTGCACAATTGGTGGCTGACTAAATACTTTTTTTCCCCACTGTACATATAAACAGACGTGTACTCAAATATACACACACACAACACACACACAACACACACACACGAGTACACACGCCCCCCTTCCACACACACACAAATATATATTAAATATAAACACATACCAAAGTGTACTCAAATACACACACAAAACCACACACGTAGGCTACTCACAAGCATACACAACACCCCCTCCACACACACACACACACACACACACACACACACACACACACACACACACACAGTGATCTCTCATTGACTCAGGTCTGCAGATTACATTACAGTCTTTGATTTACTGTATCACAGACATGATGAGTATTCCAGCAGTCTTTCACCAGACCACAGGTACACTTAGGAAGGCATTCTACAGCTTTACCACACAAAAGTCTTTGTTGAGTGTTATGTGAACATATCTATAGTAAAACTAATTAAGCCTAAATGAATACTGGTATACTGGTACATAAAGGTGAGGGAAACACCTTTTAGAGATAATGTATTTTTCTGCTACAGCATGGGTAGGCAACTAGTGTCAGGGCGTGCTGTAGGTGTAATGGTGGAATCAAACGCAGGACTCAGAACGATATTCCAATCTCTTGTATTACTGCCCATACATAGGCAAAAAGGACAACTTGGCCCGAAGGCGAAAATTACGCACAACGGCGAAAAGAAACAGCGCACAAACAGGTGCGACAAAATGTAACCGCGCACAAACAGGTGCGACAAAATGTAACCGCGCACAAACAGGTGCGATAATACTCCAGCGTAGTGGAGAGAAGCTCAACCGAGCAATACACACAACTGACGGAAAATAATTACACACAACACTAGACAAACACAACGAGAAACTTATAGGACACTAATTACGCCAAAACAGAAACAGGTGTGGAAACAAACAGACAAAAGCAAACGAACATGAAACATACAGCGGTGGCAGCTAGAATTCGAGACAACGAACGCCCGAAACCTGCCCGAACAAGGGAGAGAGGCAGCCTCGGCCGAAACCGTGACAGTACCCCCCCCTTGACGCGCGGCTCCAGACGTGCGCCGACTCCGGCCTCGGGGACGACCAGGAGGACGCGGAGCAGGGCGCGTCGGATGCCCCCGATGGAATTCCGTCAGGAGCGACGGGTCCAAAACGTCTCTCCTCGGCACCCAGCACCGCTCCTCCGGACCGTACCCCTCCCACTCCACTAGATACTGGAGACCCCCCATCCGACGTCTCGAATCCAAGATGGATCTCACGGAGTACGCCGGTGCCCCCTCGATGTCCAACGGGGGCGGAGGAGTCTCCAAGATCTCATTTTCTTGGAGTGGGCCCGCTACCACCGGCCTGAGAAGGGACACATGGAACGAGGGGTTAATACACTTATACTCCACAGGTAGCTGTAATCTATAACATACCTCGTTCAACCTTCTCAGGACTTTAAATGGCCCTACAAACCGCCGACCCAGTTTCCGACAGGGCAGGCGGAGGGGCAGGTTTCTGGTAGAGAGCCAGACTCGATCACCAGGTGCGTACACCGGTGCCTCACTGCGGTGGAGATCAGCGCCGCCTTCTGACGTCGGAGGGCCCGCTGCAGGTGGACGTGTGCAGCGTTCCAAGTCTCCTCCGAGCGCCCGCGCCCACTCATCCACCGCAGGAGCCTCGATCTGGCTCTGCTGCCAGGGTGCCAGAACCGGCTGGTAACCTAACACACATTGAAATGGAGTTAGGTTAGTGGAGGAATGGCGTAGGGAATTCTGGGCCATCTCGGCCCAGGGAACGTACCTTGACCACTCCTCCGGCCGGTCCTGGCAGTATGTTCTGAGAAACCTACCCACATCCTGGTTTACGCGTTCCACCTGCCCATTACTCTCCGGGTGGTAACCCGAGGTGAGGCTCACCGAGACCCCCAACCGCTCCATAAACGCTCTCCAGACTCTGGAGGTGAATTGGGGACCCCGATCAGCCACAATGTCCTCGGGTACCCCGTAGTGCCGGAACACATGGGTAAACAGTGCCTCGGCAGTTTGTAGGGCAGTAGGAAGACCCGGCATGGGGAGCAAACGACAGGCCTTAGAGAACCGGTCCACAACGACCAGGATGGTAGTATTCCCTTGGGAGAGGGGAAGGTCTGTTATAAAGTCCACGGAGAGGTGGGACCATGGTCGTTGTGGAACGGGCAGGGGTAGCAACTTACCCCTAGGTAGATGTCTAGGCGCCTTACACTGGGCGCACACCGAGCAGGAGGAAACATAAACCCTCACATCCCTTGCCAACGTGGGCCACCAGTACTTGGCACTAAGACAGTGCACTGTCCGGCCGATACCCGGATGTCCAGAGGAGGGTGACGTGTGAGCCCAATAGATCAATCGATCCCGAACCTCGAGCGGAACGTACCTCCGACCCTCCGGGCACTGTGGTGGACTAGGGTCGGTGCGTAACGCCCGCTCGAGTTCAGCATCGACCTCCCACACTACCGGTGCCACCAGACACGACTCAGGCAGTATGGGAGTGGGCTCCACGGACCTCTCCTCCGTGTCATACCGCCGAGACAGCGCATCTGCCTTGCCATTCTGTGACCCAGGGATGTACGTGATCTTAAAAGTAAACCTGGTCAAGAACATACTCCATCTTGCCTGGCGAGGGTTCAGCCTCCCGCCGCCCGGATGTACTCCAGGTTACGGTGGTCCGTCAAAATGAGGAAAGGGTGTTGAGCCCCCTCAAGCCAGTGCCTCCACACCTTTAGAGCCTGTACCACGGCTAACAGCTCCCTGTCCCCTACGTCATAGTTCCGCTCCGCCGGACTGAGCTTCTTAGAATAAAAAGCACAGGGGCGGAGTTTAGGTGGCGCGCCAGACCGTTGTGAAAGCACGGCTCCTAAACCGGCCTCCGACGCGTCCACCTCTACCTGGAACGGCAAAGAGGGATCCAGATGCGCCAGCACCGGGGCCGAGGTAAACAGGTCCTTCAGCCTCCCAAACGCCCTGTCCGCCTCGGCCGACCACTGCAGACGCACCGGACCCCCCATCAACAGAGACGTGATGGGAGCTGCCACCTGTCCAAAACCCCGGATAAACCTCCTGTAGTAATTTGCAAACCCCAAAAACTGCTGCACCTCCTTCACAGTGGTTGGTGTTTGCCAATTACGCACGGCCGACACCCGGTCTACCTCCATCTTCACCCCTGACGCAGACAACTGATAACCCAAAAAGGAGACCGACTCCTGGAAAAACAGACACTTCTCTGCCTTCACATACAGGTCGTGCTCCACCAGCCTCCGCAACACTCTACGCACCAGGGCCACATGCTCGACACGGGTAGGTGAGTACACGAGAATGTCATCAATGTACACCACCACCCCCTGCCCCTGCATGTCCCTGAAGATCTCATCCACAAATGATTGGAAAACTGACGGAGCGTTCATCAACCCGTATGGCATGACCAGATACTCGTAATGGCCCGAGGTGGTACTAAAGGCTGTTTTCCATTCATCACCCTCCCTGATGCGCACCAAGTTGTACGCGCTCCTGAGATCTAATTTCGTGAAGAAACGCGCCCCATGCAACGACTCAGTCATGGTCGCAATCAGCGGGAGTGGATAACTATACTTCACCGTAATCTGATTGAGACCACGGTAATCGATGCACGGGCGCAAACCACCATCCTTTTTCTTCACGAAAAATAAACTCGAGGACGCAGGGGAAGTGGAAGGCCGTATGTATCCTTGTCTCAGCGATTCGTCTATGTAAATCTCCATAGCTTTCTTCTCCTCCTGAGACAGAGGATACACATGGCTCCGTGGGAGCGCAGCTCCTGCCTGGAGGTCTATCGCACAATCTCCCTGCCTATGGGGTGGCAACCGCGTCGCCTCGCCTTACTAAACGCAATAGCCAAATCCCCATACTCAGGTGGAACGTGCAATGCGGGCACCTGGTTTGGACTCTCCACCGAGGTAGCCCCTACGGAAACGCCCAAACATCTACCCACACACTGAGCAGACCACTCCATCAGAGCCCTCTCCCGCCACGAAATAGCTGGGTTATGGGTACTCAACCAGGGCATGCCCAGCACCACCGGATACGCAGGAGAGTCAATCAGGAACAGCTGAATCATCTCCTGATGATCCCCCTGCGCACACATCCTAAGTGGCGCCGTGACCTCCCTGATTAAGCCCGTACCCAACGGACGACTATCTAGGGCGTGAACGGGAAAAGGAACATCAACAGGAATGAGGGGAATCCCTAACGCTAAACAAAACTTTTTATCAATAAAATTCCCAGCCGCGCCTGAATCTACCAGCGCCTTATGCTGGGAATGAGGTGCTACCTGTGGAAAACGTACAGGCATACAAAAATGGGCAACAGTGAGCTCTGGGTGAGTGGGGCGCCTACTCACCTGGAGGGAATCCCCAGTGCGGGACCTGTCGTCATCTCCCCTAGGAGGCCATCCCCAGCACCTAGCCGCGGTGTGTCCTCCCCGACCACAGTTGGTGCAGTGGATGGACCCCCTAGCCTGCCGACTCCTCCTCTCTCTAGCGCCAGCGCCCCTTGAGCTCCATAGGACACGGCTCGGAGGCGCTGGAGGGTGAAATGGACGGACCCTCCGCAGGACGTCCGCGGGTAGCCAGTAGGTTATCCAGCCTGATGGACATGTCAACCAGCTGGTCGAAAGAGAGGCTGGTGTCCCTACAAGCCAGCTCCCGACGGACGTCCTCTCGTAGGCTACATCTGTATAGATCGATGAGGGCCCGATCATTCCACCCTGCATCTGCCGCTAGAGTACGGAATTCGAGCGCGAATTCCTGGGCACTTCTCCTCCCCTGCCGGAGGAAGACCAGACGCTCCCCGCCGCTTTCCCCTCCGGGGGATGGTCAAACACCGCCCTGAAGCGGCGGGAGAACTCGTTGTAAGTAATCGTCGTGGCGTCGATCTTCCTCCACTCCGCGTTGGCCCACTCCAACGCTTTCCGGCCAGGCAGGAGATCAGGGCGGACACGCTCTCATGCCCTGAAGGTGCCGGGTGCACTGTGGCCAGGTATAGCTCCACCTGGAGTAGGAATCCCTGACACCCAGCCGCGGTTCCGTCGTAGGCCCTCGGGAGAGATAGTCGGACTCCTCGAGGTTCCGGCGCTGGAATGGGCGGGCTGGCCGATGGTGCTGGCAGGGCGGGAGGCGGTGGAGGCGTACCCCAGCCTCGGAGGGTGGAAATCACCTCCTGCAGGGCGGTCCCCATCTGCAGGAGCTGATCTTGTTGGTCCCGAACCTGGGCCTCCAGTCTCGTCTGGGCTGCTTCGGCTCCTGCTGATTCCATAGATGGTGTGTAATTCTGTCAGGGCGTGCTGTAGGTGTAATGGTGGAATCAAACGCAGGACTCAGAACGATATTCCAATCTCTTGTATTACTGCCCATACATAGGCAAAAAGGACAACTTGGCCCGAAGGCGAAAATTACGCACAACGGCGAAAAGAAACAGCGCACAAACAGGTGCGACAAAATGTAACCGCGCACAAACAGGTGCGACAAAATGTAACCGCGCACAAACAGGTGCGATAATACTCCAGCGTAGTGGAGAGAAGCTCAACCGAGCAATACACACAACTGACGGAAAATAATTACACACAACACTAGACAAACACAACGAGAAACTTATAGGACACTAATTACGCCAAAACAGAAACAGGTGTGGAAACAAACAGACAAAAGCAAACGAACATGAAACATACAGCGGTGGCAGCTAGAATTCCGGAGGCGACGAACGCCGAAACCTGCCCGAACAAGGGAGAGAGGCAGCCTCGGCCGAAACCGTGACAACTAGATTCAGCCACGGGCTGATTTTTTAAACAATAATTTCATACCTTGAATTACATTACATAAGTCTTTTAGGAACATATTTCCTAATTTAAACACATTTTAAGCTGAATTCCTTTTTTGACCCAAAACTAAAATTAAATTAAATGAATCACTCGCAGGCCGGTTTTGGCCCGCGAGCCGCCTGTTGCCGACCCATGCTACAGCAATGGACTATGGGAATGTCTAGTTTTAAACCTATCCTCCAACCCCCCCCAGTCTGGCCTCTCAATAAACACCTGTAGCCTAGTAGTACCATACCTGTACTGTATGAATATGACTAGCTTTATAACTACAGTACCAGAATAGAACAGAATGACTAGCTTTATAACTACAGTACCAGAACAGAATGACTAGCTTTATAACTACAGTACCACAACAGAATGACTAGCTTTATAACTACAGTACCAGAACAGAACAGAATGACTAGCTTTATAACTACAGTACCAGAACAGAATGACTAGCTTTAGAACTATAGTACCAGAACAGAATGACTAGCTTTATAACTACAGTACCAGAACAGAACAGAATGACTAGCTTTATAACTACAGTACCAGAACAGAATGACTAGCTTTATAACTACAGTACCAGAACAGAACAGAATGACTAGCTTTAAAACTACAGTACCAGAACAGAATGACTAGCTTTATAACTACAGTACCAGAACAGAACAGTATGACTAGCTTTATAACTACAGTACCAGAACAGAATGACTAGCTTTATAACTACAGTACCAGAACAGAACAGTATGACTAGCTTTATAACTATAGTACCAGAACAGTATGACTAGCTTTATAACTACAGTACCAGAACAGTATGACTAGCTTTATAACTACAGTACCAGAACAGAACAGAATGACTAGCTTTATAACTATAGTACCAGAACAGTATGACTAGCTTTATAACTACAGTACCAGAACAGTATGACTAGCTTTATAACTACAGTACCAGAACAGTATGACTAGCTTTATAACTACAGTACCAGAACAGTATGACTAGCTTTATAACTACAGTACCAGAACAGAATGACTAGCTTTATAACTACAGTACCAGAACAGAATGACTAGCTTTATAACTACAGTACCAGAACAGAACAGAATGACTAGCTTTATAACTACAGTACCAGAACAGAACAGAATGACTAGCTTTATAACTACAGTACCAGAACAGAATGACTAGCTTTATAACTACAGTACCAGAACAGTATGACTAGCTTTATAACTACAGTACCAGAACAGAATGACTAGCTTTATAACTACAGTACCAGAACAGAACAGAATGACTAGCTTAATAACTACAGTACCAGAACAGAATGACTAGCTTTATAACTACAGTACCAGAACAGAACAGTATGACTAGCTTTAAAACTACAGTACCAGAACAGAATGACTAGCTTTATAACTACAGTACCAGAACAGAATGACTAGCTTTATAACTACAGTACCAGAACAGAACAGTATGACTAGCTTTATAACTAAAGTACCAGAACAGAATGACTAGCTTTATAACTACAGTACCAGAACAGAATGACTAGCTTTATAACTACAGTACCAGAACAGAATGACTAGCTTTTTAAGTACAGTACCAGAACAGAACAGAATGACTAGCTTTATAACTACAGTACCAGAACAGAATGACTAGCTTTATAACTATAGTACCAGAACAGAATGACTAGCTTTTTAACTACAGTACCAGAACAGAACATAATGACTAGCTTTATAACTACAGTACCAGAACAGTATGACTAGCTTTATAACTACAGTACCAGAACAGAACAGTATGACTAGCTTTATAACTACAGTACCAGAACAGAATGACTAGCTTTATAACTACAGTACCAGAACAGAATGACTAGCTTTATAACTACAGTACCAGAACAGAATGACTAGCTTTATAACTACAGTACCAGAACAGAACAGAATGACTAGCTTTATAACTACAGTACCAGAACAGTATGACTAGCTTTATAACTACAGTACCAGAACAGAATGACTAGCTTTATAACTACAGTACCAGAACAGAATGACTAGCTTTATAACTACAGTACCAGAACAGAACAGAATGACTAGCTTTATAACTACAGTACCAGAACAGAATGACTAGCCAGAATGACATTATACAAAGGGTGGGTCTAATCCTGGATGCTGATTGGTTAAAACTGCATTCCAGCAGGTGTCTATTCCACTGTCTCATCAACCCAGCCAGGCAATGTATAAACTTGATCTCCACTATAAAAAGCATCTAGACATTATCTCCCATTTCTTTTAGACTAACATTTAGTTTTCAACACCGGAGATTTGTATAAACCTTGCCGTCTGTCTCTCCGACATTTGCAACATTGATTCAATATTGAAATTCAATCTCCAGTTGTCCCACAGTAAAGAACGTGTCGGGAGTCGGGATGAGATAGACAGGCAGCGTTTCTCAGCCGGTCGAAATCAAGAATCAGCTGGCATCATTTTTATGGATATATACAAAGAAATATCAATAGAAAACAGGTAAAACTAAACGAAATGCAGCTAGTTTGCAGTCTTTCCAGCTTCAGTTTGAAGTGATTGTGTTAGCTGTGTTGTTGGCTAGCTCCTCTGAACAACAGTGTCCTGACAAGAGAGCACATGTTCTATGCCAGGCGAAATCGTGCATCATTAGCTCATTGTTATTGATGTATCCAAATAAATGTCACTAGAAAACAGCTTAAATAAACGCAAATGGAGTTACTTTGCTGTTATTCTGGCTGTACTGTTTGACGTGACTGTAAGTTAGCCGTAGTTGGCAAGCTAGCAAGCAAGGGATAAGAACGTTACCAGCCAGTATGGCAATGGAACATTTAGAATGAATGACTGGGTCCATAGATACAGAACAAAAAGATTTAACGACTGGGTCGCGTCTCTGGCAACCGAACCGATTGAACGAATGACCAGCCGGATTGGGTAGCAACCTTAGATTTGTGTCGGGACTATATCTTATGGAAGGATGAAATAGTATGAATAAATTCATCAAAATAATGTTTTTTTTATTAAACTATGTCAATCATCATTTTAATATGTTGGTAACACGTTGTAATAAAAGGATATATGGCACAGTTTGCCGGCCCTACCCGTGCCAATATATCCTCCAAACCGTGGCAATATATCCTCCAAATGATTACTTAAATAAACACTCTACTACACTAGCTTTGACTACCAATACAGTATTACTGGTACAGACTTTAGCCCACCTGTCCTTTCCGGAAACAGACAGAGAGGCCCTCATCACCAGGGTGGTGACATACAGTGGGAGATTTATATGAATCAGTACACCATCAGTACACCACCCTCCACATAGTCACCATCAAATCCTGAAAAAATTATTTGTATTTTCTGCAAAAAGTTAGGGTTAAATGTATTAGTATTACTTTGAGTTTTGTTTCCCTAGTCACTATATTACCTGTAGGTATGTGTTCATGCGTAATACATACTTTTCTGCATTGATCAAACTGTTTCTCTTTATCATTCTCATCAAAACTACTTTTAGTTTGAGATGTTCATTCATATTAGTTTGTGATACTCATAGATACTCAGAGTTCACAACAAACTCCTGCATAAATTACTCCTCATGCAACTCCTGTGTTGAGCCAACTGTTTTTGTGAAAAGCCTTTTGTTTGGTAGGCCTACCAGGCAGTCCCATAGGAATTTGAGTGTGTAGAGTAGTTCTGCCTAAAGCGGGTGGCGGCATGCACATGTCTGTCTACACTGTGTCCCCCAAATGGCAGCCTATTCACTGTATGTATGTATGTATGTATGTGTGTGTGCGTGTATGTATGTATGTATGTATATACAGTATGTGTGAATGTATATACCTGTGTATGTACAGTGGGGAGAACAAGTATTTGATACACTGCCGATTTTGCAGGTTTTCCTACTTACAAAGCATGTAGAGGTCTGTAATTTTTATCATAGGTACACTTCAACTGTGAGAGACGGAATCTAAAACAAAAATCCAGAAAATCACATTGTATGATTTTTAAGTAATTAATTTGCATTTTATTGCATGACATAAGTAAGTATTTGATCACCTACCAACCAGTAAGAATTCCGGCTCTCACTGACCTGTTAGTTTTTCTTTAAGAAGCCCTCCTGTTCTCCACTCATTACCTGTATTAACTGCACCTGTTTGAACTTGTTACCTGTATAAAAGACACCTGTCCACACACTCAATCAAACAGACTCCAACCTCTCCACAATGGCCAAGACCAGAGAGCTGTGTAAGGACATCAGGGATAAAATTGTAGACCTGCACAAGGCTGGGATGGGCTACAGGACAATAGGCAATCAGCTTGGTGAGAAGGCAACAAGAGAAGCTTGGTGAGAAGGCGCAATTATTAGAAAATGGAAGAAGTTCAAGATGACGGTCAATCACCCTCGGTCTGGGGCTCCATGCAAGATCTCACCTCGTGGGGCATCAATGAACATGAGGAAGGTGAGCGATCAGCCCAGAACTACACGGCAGGACCTGGTCAATGACCTGAAGAGAGCTGGGACCACAGTCTCAAAGAAAACCATTAGTAACACACTACGCCGTCATGGATTAAAATCCTGCAGCGCACGCAAGGTACCCCTGCTCAAGCCAGCGCATGTCCAGGCCCATCTGAAGTTTGCCAATGACCATCTGGATGATCCAGAGGAGGAATGGGAGAAGGTCATGTGGTCTGATGAGACAAAAATAGAGCTTTTTGGTCTAAACTCCACTCGCCGTGTTTGGAGGAAGAAGAAGGATGAGTACAACCCCAAGAACACCATCCCAACCGTGAAGCATGGAGGTGGAAACATCATTCTTTGGGGATGCTTTTCTGCAAAGGGGACAGGACGACTGCACCGTATTGAGGGGAGGATGGATGGGGCCATGTATTGCGAGATCTTGGCCAACAACCTCCTTCCCTCAGTAAGAGCATTGAAGATGGGTCGTGGCTGGGTTTTCCAGCATGACAACGACCCAAAACACACAGCCAGGGCAACTAAGGTGTGGCTCCGTAAGAAGCATCTCAAGGTCCTGGAGTGGCCTAGCCAGTCTCCAGACCTGAACCTAATAGAAAATCTTTGGAGGGAGCTGAATGTCCGTATTGCCCAGCGACAGCCCCGAAACCTGAAGGATCTGGAGAAGGTCTGTATGGAGGAGTGGGCCAAAATCCCTGCTGCAGTGTGTGCAAACCTGGTCAAGACCTACAGGAAACGTATGATCTCTGTAATTGCAAACAAAGGTTTCTGTACCAAATATTAAGTTCTGCTTTTCTGATGTATCAAATACTTATGTCATGCAATAAAATGCAAATTAATTACTTAAAAATCATACAATGTGATTTTCTGGATTTTTGTTTTAGATTCCGTCTCTCACAGTTGAAGTGTACCTATGATAAAAATTACAGACCTCTACATGCTTTGTAAGTAGGAAAACCTGCAGAATCGGCAGTGTATCAAATACTTGTTCTCCCCACTGTATGTGTCTCTTTTGGAGGGGTTGGGTTAAAGGCGGAAGTCAAGTTTCGGTTGGACCGTGTGTATAATTGACCAATAAAGTAATCTTATAGTACACTACTTTTGATCAGAGCCATATGGGGCCGTTCTATAAATGGAATAGGGTGCCATTTGGGATGCAACCTCTCTAGCTGTCAGCCTGCCCAGCTGTGTTTACAGCTATGTCCAATTGAATGGAAAAGACTGGATAGGCAATCAAGGCCTCCAACTTAAACTGTAATGACTATTACAGACAGGGGAAAGTTATTCTATTGCTAATGATAATAATAGGCTTAATGATAATGGATTGTATTTATATAACACTTTACATTATGAGGGGCAATGTAACCCCCATCATCCACTATAGCAGGGGTTGTCAAACTCATTCCAAAGAGGGCCTAGTGTCTGCTGGTTTTTGTTTTTTGTTTTTTCCTTTCAATTAAGACCTAGACAACCAGCTGAGGGGAGTTCCTTACTAATCAGGGACCTTAATTCATCAATCAAGTACAAGGGAAGAGTGAAAACCTGCAGCCCTTCGTGGAATGAGTTTTACACATGTGCACTATAAGCTACCACTGTGAAGCACTCATCCATTAGAGCTTTAATAGTTATTCCAGAGGATATACTACTGGAGTATATAGTGTGCAGTACTTATGGTCAATAGACAATCCTAATGTGATAATACTGTAGCTCAGAGGACATCTGCTTAGACTGAGGGACAACAGTGGTGTTAGCTCAGTGGACATCTGCTTAGACTGAGGGACAACAGTGGTGTTAGCTCAGTGGACATCAACAGAGGCTGAGGGACAACAGTGGTGTTAGCTCAGTGGACATCAACAGAGACTGAGGGACAACAGTGATGTTAGCTCAGTGGACATCAACAGAGGCTGAGGGACAACAGTGGTGTTAGCTCAGTGGACATCAGCAGAGACTGAGGGACATCAGTGATGTTAGCTCAGTGGACATCAGCAGAGACTGAGGGACAACAGTGATGTTAGCTCAGTGGACATCAGCAGCGACTGAGGGACAACAGTGATGTTAGCTCAGTGGACATCAGCAGAGACTGAGGGACAACAGTGATGTTGAGCACCTGAGGGCAACCCCTGTAGGGTCAGAGGTCAGTGAGGAGGCAGTCTGGGATGGGGGCTGCACAGTGCCTGGTTGGATGGATGGATGGATGGATTGGGATTCCCCTTTACATGGGAGTTGGCTATAAACATATAGCAGTCAGTGTTTTTCCATCTTAGCACTCTAGCTATATACAAGGCAGGTTGTCCACAATACAGGAATTACATCATGGTTACTGGTGAACTAGTTAGACCACAATTTTTACTTTCTTCCCACACCACATTGTTGCTTCACCACTCATAAAGCATAACACAATAATGTAGGCCAATCTATGCATGATGCATGTAGTCTACCTGTAAGAAGTTAACATTTGTCAGGCAAACCATTCAGACATTATATCCCCATCAGGTTGTGACTATAACCTTTTTTGATGACATGTTCATGCATTCACTACAAAAGTTATTCATTATAAAAGTTATTATGTTAGGCATGTCTTTCTTATATTATCACATTTAATTGTTATCAACACATTCTTGAGCACTCATGTGGCACAACACTTATGACAAAGCCCACTGAGATGAGATAAAAATCACAAAGGCTGGCTATGGTCAGGAAACGATTTGTGATGGGGAGATATGTATCATAACATGGTTAGTGACAGTTTGGTCATGCCACGACAATTACAGCTGCCAACCCCGTCTCAGCGGCTACACTGTAACTACAAAGCTACAATGTAACTACAATGTAGCCTAACTACAATGTAACACTACCGACTAAATATATGACAGAAACGACTGCAACACAGCAAAAGGAAATGCAGACTTGAGCCCACTAAATAATAGTAGGCTACACTTTTATTTATCCTAAATACTTCGCCTACCTTCCAACTGTTTGGTTGGCGAGCTGTTTCATGCGATTAAACTGTTTCTTCATGTTTGCGTCCTTGTTCCACCGTAACCAACAAGTTTCAAGAAGTTGCAAGGCCCCCCCTAGGATCCTTTTAGAAAGCAAGTCCAAAAGTTGATCTACGTCGCTGCCATTGTATTGCTGAAAATGTTACGATTACTCTGCTGCTCGCTACTGCATAGGTGTTGTTGGAGCGTTCTAATAAGAATCGATTGTCATTCCCCGCAATGTTTTTTCCTCTGACAAAGTGAATAGGCAATTACAGGACACAACCCCGTTCAGTTTTCGCTCTTTCCATTTTCACTTTGTGGGCTACTCCTATAATCCAAATACTGTGTTGAACAGTGGCGTGTAAAAGGAGGAAGTGCAATTCACTTCTCTACTGTAGGCTAGCCTACATTGCCTACTAGTGAGTGGCATGTGATACCTTGGTAAAACAACCCTTTCGAAGTGACACACTTATAATGGACTATTATGAGTATGAAAAAAATGACAAAAGAGTGTGTAAAGCAGATTGTTTGAGATGCATTAATGGCTTTCTACCTATCACACAACTGTTTACTATAGGTTTAAAGGGGCTTATCCACCTATTTGATTCAACAGCAGCACATAATAGGCTTACAATACAGTAGCTAGCGGTCAGTGAAACTATTTCTCTCTGTACATTTTTGCTTTTTGAAAATGGTATTGCCATTATGGCAACCCAGGGATGTTCTCAACATGATGAAAACAGTGTTGTTTCTAATGAGTGACTAGGCAGTCAGGCTTACAAAATCATACTCTCAATTCATTAAATAAAGAGCGCTATGGCCATGCAATATGTTATTACAATGTTATGATAATGATTTTACAATGTTATGTTACAACAAATTGATTATTACAGTGCAGTGATATGAATGCCACATGGTGACTGAACTTTAATTACTGTTAATAGTAGGTATGTATAAGTCTAACAAATTCCTTGATGTGAACAACTTCCTTGATTTCCACCGGTCATTGATCAGTTGTATGGATTGAGGTAGGTAGAGTGAGCTGATACTAGACCTGTGCTTGGGGGTAATACCTGGAGCCTTCAATGTCTGCTGTCATTTCCAGTGTTCTGCTGCCACCTTGTGGCCATTTGCATGACATGCATAACATGCTTTCTCACAGAATGAGAGTGTGGAATGTGCACATGTCTTCATTGACTTTGACAAGAAACATAGCATGCCCATATGCATACGTTTGTATTTTAAAAGCACTGCAATATACAGAAAATGATATGAATCATGTATTTCCACATTGTGGGGGACTTAGCCCCTTAGGACACTGTCACTAACCGACTACCACCAGGTACTCAACATTTTTTACATTTATATTTTAGTCATTTAGCAGACGCTCTTATCCAGAGCGACTTACAGTTAGTGAATACATTTTTTTTTTTTTTATACTGGCCCCCCGTGGGAATCAAACCCACAACCCTGGCGTTGCAAACGCCATGCTCTATCAACTGAGCTACATCCCTGCCGGCCATTCCCTCCCCTACCCTGGACGACGCTGGGCCAATTGTGCGCCGCCCATGAGTCTCCCGGTCGCGGCCGGCTGCGACAGAGCCTGGATTCGAACCAGGATCTCTAGTGGCACAGTTAGCACTGCGATGCAGTGCCTTAGACCACTGCACCTTAGAGACTGCTGCACTATACTCATAGAGTCATTGAACACTGGTCCCTTTAATAATGTTTATATACTGTTTTGCCCCTTTATTCATATACTGTATTCTAGTCAAGGCTCATCCTATATAACTACTGCTGTACACACCTTTCTTATTCATATACTGTCCATACTGTCTATTCACACCATATATTTTTATTCCGGACTCTGACATTGCTCGCTCTGATATTTCTGATGTCTTGTTTTTCCCCTTGTTTTTCCTTTTTGGATTATATTTGTATTGTTATTTATTGTTATTTTATTTTATTTTATTTTATTTTATTATACAACTATTTTTTAAATTGTTAGTTATTACTGCACTGCTGGAGCTAGGAACAGAAGCATTTCGCTGCACCCACGATAACATCTTCAAATCTGTGTATGGGACCAATAAACTTTTATTTGATTTAATGTTATTTATTATAACTGACCCTATGTGGTCCTCCCCCCACTCCTCTCTTCATGATGTGGTATGGGTGTGTGGTGTATCTCATCCACAATCTTATCTAGTAAAAAGATTTACAGATTGAAACCGCTAGTGAGGATAATCCACTGACAGTCCATAATCTCTTTGATTTGCACTCCCTTTCAAGATTGTTTGAACAAAATCAGGTGTGTAATTGTCTGGTTTAGTCTGACACATGATTGCTATTTTTGCTTCAGCTCTATAATTAGATGGTCATTGATGTGGTAGGCCTACTTGGCTGACGAAACCAGTTTAAAAAACATAAATAGTAGTTTAGGTTGATTCATAAAAAGCAATGAACAGTTCAGTAAGTGAAGAGGGTGGTTCGCACACAAGACAAACTCAGGAATATGATGTGGTACTTGTCTCTATTAAAGAGGGTATAGCCTACTAAAATGTCTAGTCTAGGACTATAAAATAGAGCTCCACCTTTTGGTGGTGTTGAATGACAGCTAGTGGCACAGTTGACTTCTGGGTCTTGTAAGCAACCTGTGGGTCTACTTCAGATTGAAGAAAAATACCTAGAAATGTCCAAAGAAATACAACGCATCACTCTTCTTTACTGTTTGGATATGAGTTTTCATTCAATCAATTAAGTGATAACTCCATAATAACAGAGCTAGACTATTAATTTCCATTGGAGCCCAAAGTGCCAGTTAACTATTAACGTTCCCCTATCAGACAGGCTCCTGGTATTTCTGAGCAGGGGTCATGTTCAAGCGGTGGGGCTCTTCAGCCTTATAGTAGCCAATAAGTACTGTTACTATACAAGAGGCAAACTCCACAGGTGCTGGTCAGGTAAAGGTATATCCGTCAATTTACCTGTTAAATTAAAGATTAATTGTCAGATAAATCAATGAATACTGGTAATTTAAGTATGAATCAGGAAGTTTGTAGTTATTTCAGGTATTTATTTATTTGTAATAGAATTTAATGTCTTCCTTCAATAGGATAGTTTATTTTAAAGGGATAGTTCTGCCATTTTACATATTATGATATTTGTTTACATACTTTGAAAGCAGTCTAGTGACAAAAAAATGCTGAATGCTATGGTGAAAACATTCTAAAAATTATGTTTTATTCTCATGGACTTCTATTCCTTTGCTAC
Organism: Coregonus clupeaformis; assembly: GCF_020615455.1. NCBI lineage: Eukaryota > Metazoa > Chordata > Actinopteri > Salmoniformes > Salmonidae > Coregonus > Coregonus clupeaformis. The sequence continues at coordinate 3,586,909 of NC_059198.1, read as the reverse complement.
TACTGGTATGTAATTGGCAATTGGTGCTAGTTGCAGGCATTGTCTTACGTCAAATGGTGTCACTCCCACACGATGTTCGGCACTCAACCGATCAGTTCTGACGTAAGACACTGAGTTGCAGGTGGAAATGTTACATATTGGCTTAATGTTAAATGGTCTAATCGTTCAACATTGATATTAACCTCATTATTTGTTGGTCTTCTGATACTTGTTTGTATTTCTGTCTTGGTGGGGGAGTTGTCAATTTGTAAGTCGCTCTGGATAAGAGCGTCTGCTAAATGACGTAAATGTAAATGTAAATGTAGTGTATTGAGTGTGATGATGAAATATGTAATCTTAGGCACAAACATTTCACTACCTAGGAGGGTGAATTTCAAGTTATAGGATGAAAGTTTCTACATATAGTTCCTTTTAAAACATGCTAAACGGGGGAGATGGGAAATTGATCCCAAAATGCTAAGGTTGGTAATTATTTGAACTGGCTCCTTGTCCATATACTGCTTTCAAGGAAAGGAAAGAAATATCTAAATATGTCAAATTGCTGAACTATCCCTTTAAGTTTGACTGCTATGTTAGAATATCTTGAATGAATTCATTTATTTTTTGAGTTGTTGAAATGGTTTTTTGAAGACGTACCCACAGTTTCATAGAAATATGTTTGAAACATTTGACTTTTAAATGATTTCATTTTTATCAAAGCTGTTTCCATTCTTACAGTCTAATTGAAGGACAAAATGCACTTCATGAATGAAAAGACTCCTCAGACTCAAGTCACATTCTTGATGTGTGGTGGAAAATGTTCATCCTATCACTTTAAATTCACCTTCCTAGGTAGTGAAATATTTGTGCCTAAGATTACATATTTCGTCATTACATTCAATACAGTACAAGACGGAAAGACAAACAAGTATCGGAAAGATCAACAAGTTATGAGGTTAATATCAATGTCAAATGATTAGACCATTTAACATTGAGCCAACACTATATCCATTGTTTTGGTCCTTGCTGTTTCCCAGAAAATGGTGTTTCTCACCTGACTTTTATTTAGGGCATAATATTATAATGTATGGTATGTGGTGGTGTACTGTAGAGGTTTATATTTTCTGACCTTGTATTCAAAAGTAGGATGAACATTAGTTGATGGCATATGAATAGGGCCAGGAGTTTTTACTAACCCGGTGACATGACCAGGAAAACCTCCAGATGTATAAGATTGTCATCGTAATATGTTATTCTGATTATTATGTAGATATATTTAAAATGTCCCACATAGCCTACATACTGTACATATATTGTATTTTAGGCAGAAGCATGGTTTCTGTCCCTGTATTCTAACTGCATACCGTATATTGAAATGTAAGCTATTCATTTCACAACTAGTATTCATAATACTATTCATAATAACAGTCATGGGGAAATCTTTTTTTATTGATTTCTTGCATTTCTTTCTCGATACAAAGTGCTGACAAGTATGTTTGAAGTTAAACCAAAAGTCAATATGCGGTATTATATTAAACGGTAATCATGTAAGCGAACCATATCTGAACATTTCTTTTATTTTGTCCCATCGTTTGATGATCTGTGAGCATTTCACTGACTAGCTATCTGGACCATTCCAAGAAAATAACTTATCAACTCCACTTGTCTGCAAGAGATCAAAACAACCCCTCCTTGTCTTCACCCCACCTCCGCCCCTCACCTCCACCCCCCTCTGCTATCTTCACCCCACCTCCGCCCCTCACCTCCACCCCCCTCTGCTATCTTCACCCCACCTCCCCCCTCACCTCCACCCCCCTCTGCTATCTTCACCCTCCTCCTTCACTTCACTTCACCCCACCTCCGCCCTTCACCTCCACCCCCCTCTGCTATCTTCACCCTCCTCCTTCACTTCACTTCACCCCACCTCCGCCCCTCACCTCCACCCCGCTCTGCTATCTTCACCCTCCTCCTCTTTCACTTCACCCCACCTCCGCCCCTCACCTCCACCCCCCTCTGCTATCTTCACCCCACCTCCGCCCCTCACCTCCACCCCCCTCTGCTATCTTCACCCCACCTCCGCCCCTCACCTCCACCCCCTCTGCTATCTTCACCCCACCTCCGCCCCTCACCTCCACCCCCTCTGCTATCTTCACCCCACCTCCGCCCCTCACCTCCACCCCCCTCTGCTATCTTCACCCCACCTCCGCCCCTCACCTCCACCCCGCTCTGCTATCTTCACCCTCCTCCTCTTTCACTTCACCCCACCTCCGCCTCTCACCTCCACCCCCTCTGCTATCTTCACCCTCCTCTTTCACTTCACCCCACCTCCACCCCTCACCTCCACCCCCCTCTGCTATCTTCACCCTCCTCTTTCACTTCACTTCACCCCACCTCCGCCCCTCACCTCCACCCCCCTCTGCTATATTTACCCTCCTCATTCACTTCACTTCACTTCACCCCACCTCCGCCCCTCACCTCCACCCCCTTTCTGCTATCTTCACCCTCCTCCTCTTTCACTTCACCCCCACCTCCGCCCCTCACCTCAACCCCCCTCTGCTATATTTACCCTCCTCATTCACTTTACTTCACTTCACCCCCACCTCCGCCCCCTCACCTCCACCCCCTCTGCTATCTTTACCCTGCTCCTCCTTCACTTCACCCCACCTCCGCCCCTCACCTCCACCCCCCTCTGCTATCTTCACCCTCCTCCTCCTTCACCTCACCCGACCGCTGCCTCTCACCTCCACCTCCCTCCTTGTCTTTCGGCCCCCCACTTCCTCCTCCCCTCCTCCACCTCACCCCTCCTCCTCCCTTCTTATTCCTTATCAGCACTCTTCCATAAGCCCTAGACTTAAGAGCGCTAACAACCCACTGGCTGTTTCCAGTCTCACTCATTCTAACCCAACACCATGGCTCTATCAGAGTCTAAGACTGAGCTCTGGGACCTGGATATCAGTGTGATCCAGCCAGAGGGGAAAGGTCCAGGTCCAGCCACAGATGGAACCAGCGGTATCAAGCCGTTCAGGGGTGCGTTCGAACGTTATGTCCAGCCCTGTCTGGCAGAGCTGCTGGGTTCATCTCTGTTTATCTTTGTGGGGTGTCTGTCTGTGATCGAGAACACGGAGGGCACCGGGAGGCTGCAGCCGGCCCTGGCACATGGCCTGGCCCTGGGCATCGTCATCGCCGTTCTGGGGGAGATCAGGTACGGCTGGGGGACCCCCTGGAGGTTGGTGGTGAGAGGCTGGAAGGTGATAGCCTGGTTCTAGATCTGTTTGTGTTGTATAGCCAAGTTCTCTGGCAGTGACATGGTATAGGTTTTGGGACTAGGCTGGGAAGTTGATGCTCAGGAGTTCAAACGTTAGCAGAGTAAGAGAAGAGTCTGTACCTTTCAACATGCAGTATGTTGGTGTGTAAGAATAATTTTTTTTGCAAAAACTAAGAATTGTAATGGATCTGTTGATCAGCATTGACTAGAGGTTTTATGATTGTGCTTTCAAAGTAGCCTACAAGAGATCATTAAAATGCACAACAGAATGTTATTATCACACTTGCATCATTTTGATGAGGCAATTTACATTAGCATTTTTTCTTACTTAGGTATTATGGTTTAATTGTTGCTACATGCCTCTATATTTAAAATTGTTTGTCTTGTTTTCTAAATGATGTGCCTCATCTAAAATAAAAACTATTGGGAACTATTTCAAATAAAATAACTTAATTAAAATGTATTACGGTAATTCATTTATTCAATGTCTCTCTCTGCAGTGGGGGGCACTTCAACCCAGCAGTGTCTGTGTCTGTGTTTCTGATCGGGGGTCTCAACATCATACTGCTGGTCCCCTACATACTGGCTCAGATGTGTGGAGGGATGATAGGGGCGGGACTAGCCAAGGTGGGTACCCCTCTGTAGCCTACTAAAATGTGAGTTGCACTGTTTCTACTAGTACTAACTTGGTATTTAATAGGATTTGAATTAAAATGTTTTTCTTTCTTATTATTGAAATTGAAACTTAAATGTATACATATACATTTATTTCACTTTAATATGAAATTATTTGGTAACGATGTGTACTTTCTAGTACTAACGTCCAATAATTCAATATACAGTATTTGGTAACTACCTGGTAGGCCTACTGTCATAAAGACTATGTAAACATAAGGAAAATATTATCTAGATATTTCACACTTTCAGCAGTTTGATCATCCCATAATACACAACACTTCTACATTCCACACTTATCCTAACAGTATGATCATCCTCATCCTGTCAACACTTCAGATATGGATCATGACAATAATCGCTTTCTACACCTACACTGCTCTTCTCCTGTCTGCTATCAGGACAGTAAAATGATAAAGCAATTGAAGTCCATGAGGGTTGAGTGACCAGGCAGTCACCCACTCTACTCTATTGGCAGTCATTTACATGTACATTATCTGTAGAGCTGAACAAGGTGAGTTGAGTCTGTGTTTCACCACCTTGTAAAGTCAAGAGCTTGTTGGTCATTACCCAGCTAGCACATTAGGTTCCTTGGAAGTTGTGGGAGCATACATTTTTTGTTTCCCATTGGTTCTGGGAATGAAGCCATATGTTTCCTTACCGGTAAAATTTAACGTTTTTTAAACGTTCTGAGAACAGAAGTGAAAATGTTGCCTGTTCTGGGAATGTTCATTTTTAGGTTGCAGGGAGGTTCTCAGAATGTTTTATTATGGTTCCCTGAAAGTTTTCCTGGGAAGGTTTATTAATGAAATGATAGGTTATTTGAAAGTAATTAAATAACATTCTGAGAACATGTTTCAATAAGACTTTTAATAACACTGCTAGCTTAGCTGTTTTGAACTCCAAGCACAGAAAGGACACATGGAAAGTCATTTGCGTAGGCATTAATCATGCAAACACATTTATGTTTTATTGTGGCACAGTGTAAATGAGATTCAAACGTACGATCTTCTGTTACTCTATCAATGGAATTAGTCCACTGCGCCACCAGGATGGAGCTAGCATACAAAGCTGTTCATTTCAGTTTATTCAAACATACCCCATTTCAAAGGAAACAAACACTCATTAAGATCATGTCTGGCCAATTAGTGGGTGCGGCCAACACACCTGAACACTCTTAACAAGATAGATGATAGAGAGAGTTTTGTTGATGATGAGAACGGAATGTATACTTTTAAATAACATTCTTAGAATGTTCTCTGAACATTACTAAAGTTTTATTTTGGTTTTTATGAAAAATGTCTTAACACTCTCGGAACAATTTGAGAACATGGCTTTAAATAGAACCATGGAGGAAACCTGTAAGAAACATTATGCAGAAGGACTGAAATTCCCCCAAAATAGCATTGTTTCTTAACGTTCTCTGAACTATTTGAGAACATTCCTAATGTCAAACCAGTTGGAGAACGTTCCTATAACATTACCAACATTTTAATTAAATGTAACCATGTTTGAACTTTAAGGAAACGTTTTGTTAAAGTAATGAAATACCAAGAAATGTAAAGTTCCTTAAATGTGCTGAGAATGTTCCAAAGCCAAGCAACCATCCTGCACCATTCCCAGAAAGTTGTGGGAAGGTTGTATGCAAAATAACCATAGGACAACCACGCTCTCACCAAGCTCTAATAAACCTATGGTTCTCAGAACGTTATGTGCTAGCTGGATATGCATCACCTGACCAACACATGATAGTATCTCATTGAGAGTGGAAGAAATGGACTGCGAGATGTCTAGAAAATAACACAGATATACACTTTACCTATCTATTGCTGTGTTGTGTCTCAATATATATATATATATATATATATATATATATAAATAAAAAATTATCATACTTGAAAAAGACAAACTCTGAACAGAGGTAGAATATGAGCAGTGGAAAGTAGCAGTCAATAAGCAAATGTTAAATAATGTTCTTCTGTATCTGGATCTGTACTTTTCTCCCTACAGGTCCTATATTAATATCAGTAATATCTCCTTCTCCAGGTGATTTCCCCAGCCATGAACTATGCCAAAGTTTCAGGGGCAGCGTTCAACACAGTGCAGGCAGACACCCAGATAGTGCCGGCCACGGTGGCAGAGGTGATCATGACTCTGTTCCTGACGATGGTGGTGTGTATGGGGGCCGTGAATGGACGCACCCGCAGCCTGCTGGCCCCTCTCTGCATCGGGCTGACCGTGACCGCAGACATCCTGGCTGGGTGAGGACCCATGGGATAGAAGGTGTGGGGTGAGGTGGGTGGGGTGGTCGTGCAGTGGAGTGGATTGATGTAAGGTGTGCGGGTAAGGGATATGATGGGAGGAGGGATGGAAAGGTTTGAGAAATTAGCCTGGAGAAATACTGTACTGTACATTCTGCAGAACAACTTTTCAGGAACAAACATACAGACGTTTGATGTAATGGCCTACCTTTGTACAGTATAGTTAACTTCTACTGAGATAAATTTACATTTACATTTACGTCATTTAGCAGACGCTCTTATCCATAGCGACTTACAAATTGGTGCATTGGGGGGCGGGGGGGGGGGGGGGAGAAGGATTACTTTATCCTATCCCAGGTATTCCTTAAAGAGGTGGGGTTTCAAGTGTCTCCGGAAGGTGGTGAGTGACTCCGCTGTCCTGGCGTCGTGAGGGAGCTTGTTCCACCATTGGGGTGCCAGAGCAGCGAACAGTTTTGACTGGGCTGAGCGGGAACTGTGCTTCCGCAGAGGTAGGGGGCCAGCAGGCCAGAGGTGGATGAACGCAATGCCCTCGTTTGGGTGTAGGGACTGATCAGAGCCTGAAGGTACGGAGGTGCCGTTCCCCTCACAGCTCCGTAGGCAAGCACCATGGTCTTGTAGCAGATGCGAGCTTCAACTGGAAGCCAGTGGAGTGTGCGGAGGAGCGGGGTGACGTGAGAGAACTTGGGAAGGTTGAACACCAGACGGGCTGCGGCATTCTGGATGAGTTGTAGGGGTTTAATGGCACAGGCAGGGAGCCCAGCCAACAGCGAGTTGCAGTAATCCAGACGGGAGATGACAAGTGCCTGGATTAGGACCTGTGCCGCTTCCTGTGTAAGGCAGGGTCGTACTCTCCGAATGTTGTAGAGCATGAACCTACAGGATCAGGTCACCGCCTTGATGTTAGCGGAGAACGACAGGGTGTTGTCCAGGGTCACGCCAAGGCTCTTCGCACTCTGGGAGGAGGACACAACGGAGTTGTCAACCGTGACGGCAAGATCATGGAACGGGCAGTCCTTCCCCGGGAGGAAGAGCAGCTCCGTCTTGCCGAGGTGAGCTTGAGGTGGTGATCCGTCATCCACACTGATATGTCTGCCAGACATGCAGAGATGCGATTCGCCACCTGGTTATCAGAAGGGGGAAAGGAGAAGATTAGTTGTGTGTCGTCTGCGTAGCAATGATAGGAGAGGCCATGTGAGGATATGACAGAGCCAAGTGACTTGGTGTATAGCGAGAATAGGAGAGGGCCTAGAACTGAGCCCTGGGGGACACCAGTGGTGAGAGCATGTGGTGCGGAGACAGATTCTCACCACGCCACTTGGTAGGAGCGACCGGTCAGGTAGGACGCAATCCAAGAGTGAGCCGCGCCGGAGATGCCCAGCTCGGAGAGGGTGGAGAGGAGGATCTGATGGTTCACAGTATCAAAGGCAGCAGACAGGTCTAGAAGGACAAGAGCAGAGGAGAGAGTTAGCTTTAGCAGTGCGGAGAGCCTCTGTGACACAGAGAAGAGCAGTCTCAGTTGAATGACCAGTCTTGAAACCTGACTGGTTTGGATCAAGAAGGTCATTCTGAGAGAGATAGCAAGAGAGTTGGCTAAAGACGGCACGCTCAAGAGTTTTGGAGAGAAAAGAAAGAAGGGAAACTGGTCTGTAGTTGTTGACATCAGAGGGATCGAGTGTTGATTTTTTGAGAAGGGGTGCAACTCTCGCTCTCTTGAAGACGGAAGGGACATAGCCAGCGGTCAAGGATGAGTTGATGAGCGAGGTGAGGTAAGGGAGAAGGTCACCGGAGATGGTCTGGAGAAGAGAGGAGGGGATAGGGTCAAGCGAGCAGGTTGTTGGGCGGCCGGCCGTCACAAGTCGCAAGATTTTATCTGGAGAGAGAGGGGAGAAAGAAGTCAAAGCATAGGGTAGGGCAGTGTGAGCAGGACCAGCAGTGTCATTTGACTTAACAAACGAGGATCGGATGTCGTCAATCTTCTTTTCAAAATGGTTGACGAAGTCATCCACAGAGAGGGAGGAGGGGGGGAGGGGGAGGAGGATTCAGCAGGGAGGAGAAGGTGGCAAAGAGCTTCCTAGGGTTAGAGGCAGATGCTTGGAATTTAGAGTGGTAGAAAGTGGCTTTAGCAGCAGAAACAGATGAAGAAAATGTAGAGAGGAGGGAGTGAAAAGATGCCAGGACCGCAGGGAGTCTAGTTTTCCTCCATTTCCGCTCGGCTGCCCGGAGCCCTGTTCTGTGAGCTCGCAATGAGTCATCAAGCCACGGAGCAGGAGGGGAGGACTGAGCCGGCCGGGAGGATAGGGGACATAGAGAGTCAAAGGATGCAGAAAGGGAGGAGAGGAGGGTTGAGGAGGCAGAATCAGGAGATCGGAGTGGGAAGGATTTAGCAGAGGGAAGAGATGATAGGATGGAAGAGGAGAGAGTAGCGGGAGAGAGAGAGCGAAGTTTGCGACGGCACATTACCATCTGAGTAGGGGCAGAGTGAGTAGTGTTGGAGGAGAGCGAGAGAGAAAAGGATACAAAGTAGTGGTCGGCGACTTGGAGGGGAGTTGCAGTGAGATTAGTAGAAGAACAGCATCTAGTAAAGATGAGGTCAAGCGTATTGCCTGCCTTGTGAGTAGGGGGGGGGGCGGTGAGAGGGTGAGGTCAAAAGAGGAAAGGAGTGGAAAGAAGGAGGCAGAGAGAAATGAATCAAAGGCAGACATAGGGAGGTTAAAGTCACCCAGAACTGTGAGGGGTGAGCCATCCTCAGGAAAGGAACTTATCAAGGCGTCAAGCTCATTGATGAACTCTCCAAGGGAACCTGGAGGGCGATAAATGACAAGGATGTTAAGCTTGAATGGGCTAGTGACTGTGACAACATGGAATTCAAATGAGGAGATAGACAGATGGGTCAGGGGAAAAATAAAGAATGTCCACTTGGGAGAGATGAGGATTCCTGTGCCACCACCCCGCTGACCAGATGCTCTCGGGGTATGCGAGAGAACACATGGTCAGACGAGGAGAGAGCAGTAGGAGTAGCAGTGTTTTCAGTGGTAATCCATGTTTCCGTCAGCGCCAAGAAGTCGAGGGACTGGAGGGTAGCATAGGCTGAGATGAACTCTGCCTTGTTGGCAGCAGAACGGCAGTTCCAGAGGCTGCCTGAGACTTGGAACTCCACGTGGGTGGTGCGTGCAGGGACCACCAGGTTAGAGAGGCAGCAGCCACGCGGTGTGAGGCGTTTGTATAGCCTGTACGGAGAGGAGAGAACAGGGATAGACAGAGGCATAGTTGACAGGCTACAGAAAATGGCTACAATAATGCAAAGGAGATCGGAATGAAATGAACTAAACATCTGGGAAAGGAGAGAGCGGGGCCTCCCTCACTTACGTTTCACTGAATCACCCAAATATAACTCTCCCAACTTCCACCTCAGAAACTATAATTGTTGTTAACTACAGCGGTTCAATGTTTTCTAGGAATAGACTAACTTAGTTTATTCAGCTAGCTAACTTGGTACAGTATTCTTCCGTGAAAATCGTACAGGGCACCTAGTCATATGACGCCACAGCCAACTAGCATGCCGGACTCCAACAACACGGTTTAGCACCAATACTCGGCCACAACAAACCACCAGTGTGTCAACACACCAAGCAGATCATTTGTGTCCGTGTCTAACGTTGTGGGTTAGTCCCGACAGCTTGAGCGAGTCCGTCGTCAACTTATTCAGCCAGTTAGTTAGCTAGAATAGTTGTATACTACCAATAAAACACACAGTACACTACAATACACCCCCAACTGTGTACCGTAAGTCACCACATGCTCTATCATTCATTCAGTACACCACAATACACCCCCTACTGTGTACCGTAAGTCACCACACACTCTATCATTCATTCATGGAACACTTTTATATCACGTCCTCTACAGGGGAGCGGTGTCTGGGGCATGTATGAACCCAGCTCGTGCCTTTGGACCAGCCGTGGTGGCCAACTACTGGAGCTACCACTGGATCTACTGGGTGGGACCCATGTCTGGAGCCCTGCTAACCGCCAGCTTCATACGGTACTGTACAGCTCTGGTCTTCTGGGGCCTGGATACCTGGCTGTTTACATCATTGTCCTGTTTGGTTTTAAACAGAAACAGACTGGATCCCAGGCTACTATTGAAACACTTTGTTGGGGAAATCAGCCTTAATCTTTGTTCTTGAAATGACCATTAATAGAAAAATAATTATCCAACTGGAGCTCCATAGATTAGAATGGAATATATTTACTATTGAATGGAAGTTTCCTACACAAGGTGCAAGTGTGGGGATTAGAAGCCTTGTCTGACATAAATTCTTGCAAATCCGTAAGAGAATCCACCACCACCATACCGGGATATGTTGTCTTGTGCGATAAAGCACTGTATCGTAACATGGCTGTTAGACAGGGCTGTTTGTCCTCAACTTGATGAACATTAAGTTGAATAAAGGTTAAATAAATAAAAAATAGAAACTAACTGTCCCTCTAAAATCAATGGCTAAAGATGTGATGGAAAGTTACTCTTACATTGGGTGCTTATATACAATACTTCAGTCTAGAGTCGTTAACCTAGTTTTAACAATGTGTGGATTTGACACCTTTTTATCTTGATATTACTTGTTAAAGTATTGTGTTGTCTAAGACATATTTTTAGGAATTATTTACATTTATGGTAAAAAAATTAATATTAAAAAAACAATGTGTGGAACCAACAATGTGTCGAGTGATGTTACATTCAACAATTCTGTATTATTTTGATGTTTTTTTTTTTTCTATTTTCAGATTACTGCTTGGGGATGAGAAAACCCGAGTTCTCTTGAGGTGATACAGATGTAGGTTTCTAGTTCAAGTCCATTCAAACGTCAATTTCCAAAATCCACATAAATTCGAACAGTATTTTTGTATTGCTATTTCCATGTGTCTTAGTTTAAAATAATTGTACCAATTCAACTTTATTGTATACCGGTATGATGATCATCTATTGTCCATAAATGTAATGTATTTTATTCAATTCCATTTGTATAAATTAATTTCTGTACATTAAATATTGCATTGCATATTTATTTCTATGAATGATGCCTTTTGACATAGTAAAAGTGACTTCTGGCCAATATTCTGTGTTTTATATTGCCACCTTTTGGTGATGTGCTGAACTACAGCCTTGCATTGGTCTGACTCTCACTTGTTCTGCGATACAACCTTCCATATGCATCATGCCTTTTCACTGATTATCTGCACACAGACATCCAGATACTAGCCACATTAGATAACATTGAATTTGACACTGTAATTGCTATTTTGACTGAAAGTCTAGCAGCATCTGTCATGATATGAGTGTCTCAGCCATAGAAATATAATTACTAGAAAGGACATAGCCCATCAGACTACCGGTCCTCCCATTATGGCCTCGTTGACTTAAATGGGGACCACTCTTCTAGTAATGATATTTCTATGGCAGACACTCATTTGAGACAGTAGTATGTGAACATTCAAAAATGTTGCAGTGAAGATTCAAGAAATGAAGTATAAACGTGTACAACACAGCAGAGGCGTCGACGTCATGTCCATTTATTGATTTGTACTTTGGAAATATAGAAGATACTGTTTCTTTCATGCGCAATTAATACAAATTAATTATTCAATTAATTCATTAATTCCATTAGTGCCCCCTCAAGAATAAGTACATACATGATGACTGTAAGCGCAGTAACAGTCTGATTTTGCCACATTCTACACATTTACAATGTCAATTTAGCACCTGTTATTTGCTGATGGGTGGGTCTACCATTTAGGACAAATAAGATATTATGCTAAAGTGTAAAAAGCCTATTTCATTGGATTGTCTTTCACTCCCTTCAGAGAATAACAGCAGCAGACTTTGCACAGGTGCAGACCCTTGGTAAAACTGTCTAGTTTTAATGCTTAATCTTATCTAGTGGGGACTGGCTAACATCAATGATCTATGTATGATTAATACAAGCAGGTTAACCAAGATTAAACTTTTTGCTTGGCCTGGAAATCTAGAACGTTCTGTCTAGTAGTAGGCTGCTGTATTAACAAAGTAACAAAATTGGTTCTTTATTTAAATTGTTAAAACATGTCATAATGATATTGACATATGCTCTATGCTGAAAATATTGTTTTCAAATCAGTGCCAACAAAGCATCTGTCTGCTTGACGATTACTGGGGCATGACAACCAGACAACGAGTTTACTATTTATACTGTAAACTCGTTGTCTGTTGTACTGTGTTCACCAGAGTAAACTGCCTTGGATTAATCATAAAATGGATATCAGTGTCAAAGAGTCCATCATTGGTCAATGGAGCAATTCAATTTTATGCTCTCTCTCTCTCTCTCTCTCTCTCTCTCTCTCTCTCTCTCTCTCTCTCTCTCTCTCTCTCTCTCTCTCTCTCTCTCTCTCTCTCTCTCTCTCTCTCTCTCTCTCTCTCTCTCTCTCTCTCTCTCTCTCTCTCTCTCTCTCTATATATATATATCTTTATCTCGCCCTTTCGTTCTTTGAACTTACCAAAGTTCAAGTGATTTGCAACGCAAAAAGGTAGATATTTTGACACACACCTGCGGACATTATCGCCAGTGCTGCACTGTAACTCTAGATACAAAGACTCCTCTCTCTCATCTATTCCCTCTCCAAACTCCTCCATTTGCTCTCTCTCTCTCTCTCTCTCTCTCTCTCTCTCTCTCCTCTATTCTCTCTCTCTCTCTCCTCTATTTTCTCTCTATCTCTCCAAACTCCTCTCCACTATGACAAAAGAGACGATGGAACTGGGTGACGTTGGGACATCCCTGATGGCATCAGACTCTAAGAAAGCACCGGTCAAGCCTCCCAACAAGTTTGAGCGCCTGGTCCAGCCGTGTCTGGCTGAGCTGGTGGGGACCATGTTCTTTGTGTTCATCGGCTGTGTGTCGGTCATAGAGAATGTGGAGGCAGCAGGGAGGCTGCAGCCAGCTCTTGCCCATGGTCTGGCTGTGGCGGTCATGGTGGCTTGCATGGCAGAGATCAGGTGAGGAGATGGGTCTGTGTGTTTATATACAGTGTATTGACACACTGTCTCACTGTACTGTAAGCTGTTTTGGATAAAAGTGTCTGCAAAGTGTCACATATTACATTACAGTGTTGTACTTTGGTCTCCTTTTGAGATGAACGTTAATAATTTGTTTTCAATAGAGCATTTATATTTCTCTAGTATTTTGTGTGCTATATATGAGTGTAATGAATGTATTTGAGTGCAATGCATGCTCGTTATTCCATCATATTGGCAATGTTCTATATTGTTTCAATATTCGGGTCAAAATACTGAAAACATACACGGTGTGGAAAACCCATAAGTCCCATATTATTTTTTGTGGTGATTATGTGTTTTGTTCGTCGTGTGCAGAGTTAAAAAACAAGGTTGTAAAACCATTCTCATTCCAGCGAGTGCCATTCAACTCATAAACAGTGGGCATTATGGTGTAATGTGTTACGATTTCACAGATGCACCTGACACATATCCCAAGTTTATAAAGAAACTGTGACTCCATTCATATTGTTATTCCTAATAATTGAGTGAACATATTAACGATGTCTAATCAATATCTAAAGCCAATCTCCTTGAACTGATACAAAGGTGAAAGTCTGAAGTTGTGGGTGTGTAATGTAAAACTGTGTAAAACCCAACCCTCCTGGGCTATCTGACCTTTCTTCTGCTATTTCTCTCTGACCTCCACAGCGGCTCCCATTTTAACCCCCCGTTTACCATGGCGATCTACCTGTGTGGAGGCATGAAGCTGAATATGGTGGTGCCCTACCTCATCAGTCAGCTCATAGGGGGTGTGCTAGGTGCTTCTATGTCAAAGGTTGGGGTTAAACTTGATATTAGTGGTCATTCATTGCATATCTAGGCCTAACAGTATCTGTGGAGGTGTCACGACTTCCGCCGAGGCTGCCTCCCCTCCATGTTCGGGCAGGTTTCGGCGTTCGTCGTCACCGGCTTACTAGCTACTGCCGATCCCGTTCTCATCACTCCACTTGTCATGTCTTGTCAAACACACACACCTGGTTCTCATTCCCCTAATTAGTATGTGTATAAGTGTTCCCCTTGTCTTTGTGAGTGATTGTTTCATTGTGAGAGCGAGTAGCTCGGTTGAGCTACTCTTCCATTTGTTATTGCCAAGGTGGAATATTTCCCTTGTGATAGTTTCGTTTTGACGCTGGGTGCGTTTTATTTATGTAAACGGAATAAACTCTGGACTTTGGTGATTTACCTCCTGCGCCTGACTCCTTCATTCACACCTCGTCACAGGAGGTATAATTTTGTCTTGCACCTTGAAATAATTTGAAATGCAGAAAAAAAAATCAGTTGGATTGAATAAAATCAAAACTGATGCAAAAAATATATATATATTCACAGCTACAGTGATTAGATATGCAGACAACAGACATGACCCCAGTTTAGCTCATCAGACAATGAATTGGGTTTTTGTAGTAGTATAATGACACCACTGCCAGTAAATGAACCTGAATCCATTGTTCCTCAGCTGATGACCACAACAGAGAACTACTCCAAGGCCCAGGGGGCAGCGTTTGCCCTGCTGCAGTCACAAGATCAGCTGTGGGGGGCTCTGTTTGGGGAGATGGCCATGACCTGCCTGGTCACCATGGTGGTGCTGCTGGGGGCGGTCAACGCCAAGAGTAGCAGCCCCATGGTGCCCTTCATGGTGGGCTGCACTGTCATCATCAACATCCTGGCTGGGTGAGTTACTGAAAGGGCCAAGAGTGGAGTTTTTCCATTGTAAGATGGAAATGTCTTTATTGTAACTAAGCACAGTTTTTCCTTGCTACATGACCTGGTCAGGTCTTGCTATAGGGTTACTAGGGCCTGGAGGTTTTCCTGGGCCTGGTACAAGTAATTCCTAAAAAACAGTTTGTTCTCTTAATAATCAACCTGGATAGATAATGTTTGGAAAAAGTTGATTTGAAGGTTTGATTATTAACTATTTATAAACCACTATTATATAATTTGTTACCTATTATATAGAGTTTGTTATAAATAATTTACATGGACTTAACTTCCATTATCATACACTGTTTATAAATACATAAACAAATGATATACTGATTTATAAAATGTTAACTAATGATGAACAAAAAAATAATGAATGATAAACATTCCAGTAAAATCTACTCTACTAGACATTATTCTAACAAATACCCCCCATAAATACACAGCCAGTGGGGTTTTTTCAAATGATATCAGTGACCACTGCTCTATTGCTTGTATTAGAGATACCAGGCTGAAACACTCTGATCCCTGTATAGTCTCTAAGATAAATTATAAACATTTCTCACAGCAAGCTTTTATCCTTGACTTATATCACTCTGAGCTTTTATCCACTTGCTGCTTTCTGGACCCGGTTTTAGCCCTTGCATTTTTCTCTTCATTGTTACCTCTATGTCTGATAAACATGCCCCGCTTAAGAATCACAGAGTAAGAAACCGAACCAGTTCTTGGTTCTCTCCTGAATTGTCAGGTCTTCTTCTGCAAAATAATCGGGCCTGGGCCTTGGCGAGGAAAACAGGTACTCCAGCTGATTGGCTGTTTTTTAGGCAATTGAGAAATAAATGTACTGCAGCTGTCAAAAAGGCAAAATCAAGTTACTTCCTTAATGCTATGACAGATTCTGCAGGAGATCTCCAAACTCCACTATGGCCAAGACCAAAGAGCTGTCAAAGGACACCAGAAACAAAATTGTAGACCTGCACCAGGCTGGGAAGACTGAATCTGCAATAGGTAAGCAGCTTGGTTTGAAGAAATCAACTGTGGGAGCAATTATTAGGAAATGGAAGACATACAAGACCACTAATCTCCCTCGATCTGGGGCTCCACGCAAGATCTCACCCCGTGGGGTCAAAATGATCACAAGAACGGTGAGCAAAAATCCCAGAATCACACAGGGGGACCTAGTGAATGACCTGCAGAGAGCTGGGACCAAAGTAACAAAGCCTACCATCAGTAACACACTACGCCGCCAGGGATTCAAATCCTGCAGTGCCAGACGTGTCCCCCTGCTTAAGCCAGTACATGTCCAGGCCCGTCTGAAGTTTGCTAGAGTGCATTTGGATGATCCAGAAGAGGATTGGGAGAATGTCAGATGAAACCAAAATATAACTTTTTGGTAAAAACTCAACTCGTCGTGTTTGGAGGACAAAGAATGCTGAGTTGCATCCAAAGAACACCATACCTACTGTGAAGCATGGGGTGGAAACATCATGCTTTGGGGCTGTTTTTCTGCAAAGGGACCAGGACGACTGATCCGTGTAAAGGAAAGAATGAATGGGGCCATGTATCGTGAGATTTTGAGTGAAAACCTCCTTCAGCAAGGGCATTGAAGATGAAACGTGGCTGGGTCTTTCAGCATGACAATGATCCCAAACACACCGCCCGGGCAACGAAGGAGTGGCTTCGTAAGAAGCATTTCAAGGTCCTGGAGTGGCATAGCCAGTCTCCAGATCTCAACCCCATAGAAAATCTTTGGGAGTTGAAAGTCTGTGTTGCCCAGCGACAGCCCCAAAACATCACTGCTCTAGAGGAGATCTGCATGGAGGAATGGGCCAAAATACCAGCAACAATGTGTGAAAACCTTGTGAAGACTTACAGAAAACGTTTGACCTGTATCATTGCCAACAAAGGGTATATAACAAAGTATTGAGAAACTTTTGTTATTGACCAAATACTTATTTTCCACCATAATTTGCAAATAAATTCATTAAAAATCCTACAATGTGATTTTCTGGATTTTTCTTTTTCATTTTGTCTGTCATAGTTGACGTGTACCTATGATGAAAATTACAAGTGGGAGAACTAAGTGGGAGAACTTGC
Organism: Coregonus clupeaformis; assembly: GCF_020615455.1. Lineage (NCBI taxonomy): Eukaryota > Metazoa > Chordata > Actinopteri > Salmoniformes > Salmonidae > Coregonus > Coregonus clupeaformis. The sequence goes on along the minus strand of NC_059198.1, from coordinate 3,569,824 downwards.
ACAATTGGTGGCTGACTAAATACTTTTTTTCACCACTGTAAATACTTAGGGGTATGGTTAGATGATAGGCTCAAATTCAAGAAAAAAAAAAAAGCTCAAATTCAAGATAGGGTTCCTTTACAGAAACAGGGCTTGTCTGTCCTCCGTAAATAGAAAACAAATTGTGCAGGCTACTTTTATGTCCGATTTAGATTATGGTGATATTATCTATATGCATGCATCGGCAAACACATTAAAACCACTGGATGCTATTTACCTTTGTGCACTCAGGTTTATCACGGGTGATAGTTACAAAACTCATCACTGTATCCTATATCAACATGTGGGTTGGGCCACTATCTGTGAGGCGAGAGCAACATGCTCTCTTGTTTATTTATAAAGCACTTCTTTTAAAACTACCTCCATATATATCATCATTAATTTCCACTAGATATACTAATTTTAAAACCAGATCACAGATGTGGATTACATTAGAGACTCCTGTGGTCTCCACAGAGTTGGGTAGGACTGCCTTCAGTTCCTTTGCACCTTATTTATGGAACAAACTGCAGATCCAACTTAAGTTAGACTCTCTGGTGTCCCTTGCCCATTTAATTTTTTTTATGGAGGATCAATATGATGTTGTTGGTGATTGTTTCTGTTGAATTGTGTTTTTGTTTTGTATGTTTGAAATGTTCTTGTCTGTATGTCTAAAACTGTACATGTCAACATGTTTACACAGGGCACAGCCGTAAAAGAGATCCAGGTCTCAGTCTGTTTTTCCCTGTTAAAATAAAGATTTAAAAAAATAAAAATAAAATGTTTACATCCACAACTGTAGATATGGAACAGCCACTGCTAAAATGTGCCTTCTTGTGACATACAGATTAGATCATCATTTTAGATATGTAGTTCAGATAACAAGTTCATTACATTGCTATTATGGCCTTCTGGGCATTTCTAAGTAATGTATTTACTGTTCCCACACTACACCATGAGATTATAACAAAACATGAAATACTTGTTATCTCAACCTTTAGTTTCATAGGATCATGGGTAGAGATACAGCACATGGTTGTTTTGATGGACATGATTCTGCTGCATACCTGGAGATAATAACGCTTTCTACTATCATGGTTCTAATACTCTTTGCTGTTATTATTTCTTCAGTGGAGATGTGTCTGGAACCTGTCTGAACCCGGCCAGAGCCCTGGGTCCTGCTATAGTGGCCAACTACTGGACCTACCACTGGGTTTACTGGGTAGGACCTATTACTGGTGGACTGGTGGCTGCTGCACTGGTCAGGTGAGGATAGGCTACACAGAGATCCTACTAAATTACTTCTAAGATGTCATTCTATGAGGCTACGTCCCAGACAGAATAGTCTGGTTCAGCAGCTATACTGTAAGAATGCGTATGAGACTGTGCAGGATGATGCATGGAGAAACTGAAGTATGTGCCCACCATTTCACTTCACTGTGTTTTCTCATGTGCCTCAATGTGTAGTCTTATTATTACTGATGTGAAAGCGAGCATACTGAATTATGATCTATAATAATAATACATCATCTTTATAACCTCTTATGTTATCTGTTTATTTTTCAGACTACTGCTTGGAGACAGGAAGACACGTATTCTCATGAAGTAATACCATATGTCGAGTTGATAGGTCTGAGATTACCACTGTTGTTACATATATTATCACCATTATTGCTATATTATCACCATTATTGTTATATTATCACCATTGTTGTTGCATATATTATCACCATAATTATCCTAATTAAAATCATTCAATTCAAAACTAATACAATTTCCCAGTATATTTTGGGGAAACTATTTTCCTGTGACTGTTTGAGATTAAAAGCTTTTTATAAAAAAGTGACAAGCTATTGTCAACCATGTATTTTTAACATACACTTAGTGTACAAAATATTAAGAACACCTGCTCTTTCCATGACAGACTGACCAGGTGAATCCAGGTGAAAGCTATGATCCCTTATTGATGTCACTTGTTAAATCCACTTCAGTCAGTGTAGATGAAGGGGAGGAGACAGGTTAAAGAATGATTTTTAAGCCTTGAGACAATTGAGACATAGATTGTATGTGTGCCATTCACAGGGTGAATGGGCAAGACAAAATATTTAAGAAAGTGATCTTAATGTTTTGTACACTCGGTGTATATCAGTCAAGTTATTCTCAGCATGGAACAGTTTGTGTCAAGGACTGACTTTTGCAAACACCCAGATACTTTGGAAATATTAGAAATGTGGTTATCACTCTCTGTCGGATACTGAGACTCAATTTCAGCATTCCATTTTAGAAGACCAACAAAAGAATGGCCGAATGCAGAACATTTTGTAGAAAAGAACGTGGAAAAGCAAACTGAATTTCCAACCAGGTGTGTTGTGTATGGAGGGCTTCACCACTTTGTAAAACTTTGGCCCAACTCTCCATCTCATTACCTTATGAATCAGCTGGGGTATAAAAACAACAAAAACAACAAAACCAAATCACTTTCCCCATAAGTCAATTACCAAAAAACGCAGCTCAAACGCAAACAACAGACGACAAAATAATGAAGGACCTTTTCAAAACCACAGGGTGCATCTCTGGCATGTCCATGCGTTAGCTTTGTGCTCCCATGCTCCTGGTCCTATAGCCTGTAAAGGAGACCAAGTCTGGTCTGGAGGGTCTCATGCTGTTTCCACATTGTACCCCGGGCCTCCCCACAGCAGTGGCCCACATGGGAAAGCTGGCCAGGCGGTGGGATAAACCAATTACCCCCCAGATGGAAGGGACTCCTGCCGGCACACCATCCGAGGGGCTCCCAGCCTCCCGCTTCCAGGCGCTCCTGGAAAACCCTGGGACGTCGTTCCCTCAGAGCCCGGTTGGAGAATTCCCAAAGATGGGAATTGTGTGGCCTCAAAAGACCGGAGAGTAGACAATATTCAGCTCGGAAATTTGATATGGTACCCCCCTCAGGAGGACAATGGTGACTTGGTGAGGTAGGTCTGGGTTTGAAAATATACTTTTTTTTAGACTTTAGGAGGTATGAGTTGGAGGTGAGTGGGGTTCATAATTTTTTCAAACCACAATTTTGCATTTAAAGTTTTCAAATAGTATTTATGATTTTGGTTAAAAACACAATGCCATTTAGGGTTTTGTCAACATTTTCAAGGGTAGAGAGAAAGAAAGAAGAGAGAAAGAGAAGAGAGATAGAAAGAAAGAAAGAGAAGAGAGATAGAAAGAAAGAGAAGAGAGACAGAAAGAAAGAAAGAAAGAAAGAGAAGAGAGATAGAAAGAGAAGAGAGATAGAAAGAGAAGAGAGATAGAGAAGAGATAGAAAGAAGAGAGAGATAGAGAAAAGCGATAGAAAGAAAGAGAAGAGCAATAGAAAGAAAGAGAAGAGCGATAGAAAGAAAGAGAAGAGCGATAGAAAGAAAGAGAAGAGCGATAGAAAGAAAGAAAAGAGCGATAGAAAGAGAAGAGAAAAAGAGAAAGGGTCAGAAGATAGAGGAGATGGAGTTGATCTTGGTGGATAAAGTCTGCTGGCTTGAAATTGCCCCCTTGGATTCATGAGGCCTAGTGGTTCCTGGCCAACAGCGTCTGTGACAATGATAATTATGTCTGCCAGGGCCTTGTCACCGTGGGCCCATTGTGGGGGCCCCATTCAGCCCACAGTCATTTACACTTTCATTGGCAGCTATTTAGTCCCAATAAAACGTTCAACACAGCAATTTGTGCATCCTGCTCAGCCAAGTAGAAGTGTGGAATAGGCATGAAAAGGAGTCGCTTTAAAAGTCAATGAATTGTTCGTCTTTTCGTGGGAGGGGCATTGGGAGGGGCATTGGGAGGGCTCACTCTGTTTCCCAGGCTGTGATCGGGGAGCAACAGCCCCAAAAGAATTGACTGATTCAGCCTCCTCATTATCTGTCCCCATCTTAGACATTTGTATATAATTTTACGCTGAGTTATTGCATTAACATTGCTTATAATTAGGACGGTGTAGGATGCAGAGGAAAAGGGCCAAAGTAGAAACTTGTTGGACAGTTGGCTCTAAACCCCCATTCCCCTATAAAACAGAGATTATACCTGCGTTGCATATGGATGGGGCTATAACATCCATTTAAACCTATTCCATACCAGATATATCAAAAGACACAAAGGCCTTGTGCTTTTAGATACTGGTCTTTTGGAGAGGCTCATGTCTCTGGACTTTATTGTTCATGAGCTCATTTCTGTTGTGAAACACTCTATAGACCACAGCTAGATGGACTGGATACTCAATATAAATCTATATTAAGAATTTGTGTTCAGACGCAGGTTGTAATACTTGTAAAATCTCATTATTGGTTAGAGCAACCATTCCACCTGTGAGCAGTGAGATTTTAACTAGATCGTTTTCAATCATTAGGGTTATTTGAGGCCATATTAATAATCTCCTTGCACATTGGCCATTAACTATTTATTAAGTATTTATTAACTCTTATCTAAAATACAACATTATCAACACTGCTGTGATTGCTGAGAGAAAGAGCCCAAACTATCTAACTCTGCAGTCTAATAAAGGCTCCCACATTCATCACCTCAGCTTTCTCAAGTGATCTCTCTGTCTGGTCCACAGTTTGCTGAGCTAGCAAGACTGGCAATACTAATGTGATACAATATTTTATAGTGCCTTTAGTTTTGGCTTCAGCCTCTTCTGAGATGTGAGTTTAAATCCCACTGCTGCCATCGAAAGCACAGGTCTGTTGAATGTGGCTGATAAAGGTGGCGAATCGCATCTCTGCATGTCTGGCAGACATATCAGTATGGATGATGGATCACCACCTCAAGCTGAACCTTGGCAAGACGGAGCTGCTCTTCCTCACGGGGAAGGACTGCCCGTTCCATGATCTCGCCATCACGGTTGACAACTCCGTTGTGTCCTCCTCCCAGAGTGCGAAGAGCCTTGGCGTGACCCTGGACAACACCCTGTCGTTCTCCGCTAACATCAAGGCGGTGACCCGATCCTATAGGTTCATGCTCTACAACATTCGGAGAGTACAACCCTGCCTTACACAGGAAGCGGCACAGGTCCTAATCCAGGCACTTGTCATCTCCCGTCTGGATTACTGCAACTCGCTGTTGGCTGGGCTCCCTGCCTGTGCCATTAAACCCCTACATCTCATCCAGAATGCCGCAGCCCATCTGGTGTTCAACCTTCCCAAGTTCTCTCACGTCACCCCGCTCCTCCGCACACTACACTGGCTTGCAGTTGAAGCTCGCATCTGCTACAAGACCATGGTGCTTGCCTACGGAGCTGTGAGGGGAACGGCACCTCCGTACCTTCAGGCTCTGATCAGTCCCTACACCCAAACGAGGGCATTGCGTTCATCCACCTCTGGCCTGCTGGCTCCCCTACCTCTGCTGAAGCACAGTTCCCGCTAAGCCCAGTCAAAACTGTTCGCTGCTCTGGCACCCCAATGGTGGAACAAGCTCCCTCACGACGCCAGGACAGCGGAGTCACTCACCACCTTCCGGAGACATTTGAAACCCCACCTCTTTAAGGAACACCTGGGATAGGATAAAGTAATCCTTCTAACCCCCCCCTTACCCCACCCCACCCCAATTTGTAAAGTGGTTATCCCACTGGCTATAAGGTGAATGCACCAATTTGTAAGTCGCTCTGGATAAGAGCGTCTGCTAAATGACGTAAATGTAAATGTAATAAAGGACAGAGGACCTGACACATAGCTAATCAATCATAAAGCTGAAGAAACATTGTCTTCTTCATTGACTATCCCAGCAGCTCTGTAAAACCCCACTCTGTCTGCGTCACTCAGTCCACTGACTATCCACAATACAGCAGGAGGGGCTGCCACGCCCAGGCTAAAACCTCTTCCAGAGGTGAGGGGGTTTGGAGTTGACACACTCATCTTCCAAGCTCTCCCTCTAATGCTTAGGGTTGTCTAACGCTTAATGCCAAAAGCTCAATGACTGAAATAAAAAATACATCTGTAATTATTTTAATAGAGAATAGATACAATAGTGCAATATATATTTTTGTCATTTAAATGTGTTGCAGCAAATTGTAATGCAAATGTTCTCATCGTTCATGATCATTATTTCCTACAGGAGGAGCTATTTTCAACAAATATTTCCCCATAATGCTCAAGAACCACAATAAAGAATGTTATGAAGACCAAATCTCTTCTTCCAAAAGTATAAATAATTGCTTGAAAGTGCATTTCAAGTCAATCAAAAAAGTACACAAGAAATCCCCACAAACGTTGCTTATATATTTGGCAATAAATGGTAATCAAACTGAAGGTTTGCACCTACACTGTAGCATCATCAATACCCTGTAATAAAACCAAAATGATACAATCAATCTGTAAATAAGCAAATCCTAGTGAATTTACAAAACATTTCATTTACATTACAACAAAATATTTCAAAACCTATCATACAAAGGAATAAACAAGACCACATAAAAGCTCCAGCAACAATAACACATTAAAATCATATGATTTCCTGCCACAGTAGTTCAGAGGACACCTCTCATGCAGAGACCTTAAAGTCAGCAGCAGTTGGTGTGGGGAGAGACAAAGAGAGAAGCAGCAGTCAAACCATCTTTAGTCTCTGGGAGCTGTGGGCGGTGAGAAGAGAGACAGACAAAGGGCCAGGCTCTCTAAGCCTTTCCCCGCTGGGGCCGACAGGGGCAGGGGAGGCCCCTCTAGTGCTGCCTGGATGGGTCCCCTGTGGGCCCCTGCCCTGGGCCTTGTACTCCCTGTGCTCCACAAGTGCTCCCACAGATTTGTCCCTGCTGGTGTCGTGAGCGGTATAGAATAAGGAGGAGTAGAACGGATGTCTCTCAAACCGCTGTGGTCGTGAGGAACCCATCTCGCTTGTTTGCTGCCACGGCGACATAATCTCTACTACGCCACCACGGCAACCGGGTTAGAAAGAGACTCAATGTGTTCCATTTAAGAAAGTAAAACCCTACGTGGGATCCCTACCTATAGGTCAAATGGCTCATGGACCACTAGGAAATGGGACGCACCTTCAGTCCAGCGGGAACTCACAGGGGTTCTGACGAGCCGCCCAAGCTGATTGGTAGAGGGACAGGAAGTCTTTGTAGCGGGGGGCACAGCCCAGCCAGGCCTCCCCAAAGTGTTCTGTCCCTGTGAAGAGGAACTCTCCGCCCCCAGGCTTTACGTGACACTGTAACAGTGTGTGGATGTGACCGTGCCAGGAGGAACTGGAACCGGGAACCCCTATGGTGCCGGTTTGGCGCTCGAACACCCCGCTACGCTGCCGGTACACCCTCCCCTCCGAGACCTCCACCAACGATGTCTGACGCTCAGCATTGTGGGATACGTTCCTGATGGATCCGCGAACCACTGGAGGGGCAGAGGAGGGGACTAACATTAGAGACTGTTTTCAGTTAGCCTAATAATTTATGGATATGTTAATAAACCTTACGTTTTATTGTAATGAAAACCAATTAATATAAACAGAAAGATGAGAAATGTATCAATTAAACTGCCACCAATACAGTATGATTCTACTGATCTAAATTGTTGTGTGCATTTCAATAACGTGTTTTTTTAAAGTGGCAAAGAGGGAAATTATAAAGTGAACAGGATCTTGCTGTGTGAGTATGAGTGGAAAAGGGATTCAAATCTTCCCTCCAAAAACTCCTCTCTGTCTCCACATCCCCCACTCCAGTCCTTTATTATCACTGCACAGAAATCCCTCCATTCCCTCCTTTCACTCTCCGTGGCCATTTACACTTTCATTAGCCAGCTATTTTCTCTCATCAAAAAGTCAATGATGGTGATTTGTGAGATCAGGGCACGGGAGTCAGCCTATAAATGGAGTGGACTCAATGGTACTATTGCTTCTGCTCTGTTGCAGCCTTAAGCCAACGTGTCTCCCATTGTGCAGCCTCAGCACCCACATCTGTCAGGCCCCTCTGCCCAGCTATGAAAGCTGCTTTCTGGGAACAGATCAGGCCCACTAGCCCCCCCCAACCCCAACCCCTACCCCTACCCCTACCCCAACCCCAACCCCTACCCCTACCCCAACCCCAACCCATCCCTCCGCACAGACCCAAAATCTCCTTTCCAACACCCACTCACTCACTCCACCCCAGGCCTTTGTAGCATAAATTAGTGGTGATACCCAGCAGATGAGGGGACAGATTGGGCTACATGGATCTATGGAGAACTAAGGAGTTAGGACACAAGGAGTCAAAAGCTATAGCTGTTTACCGTTTTTATAAATGTTTCATACGTGTTTGATATAGAGTCTAGATTTGTAAATAAGAACAATTATTCAGTATTTATGTTCTATTGATACATACCAAAGTCACTGCTGCAGATGGCCAGGAGGAGCTCTGTGTCATTGCAGGGACGGCAGCTAGCTGTGGGAGGAGAGAGAGAGAAGTTTAGAGAAAGAGTGTGGGTCTATGCAGAGGAAAGGGGCACACATCACCCTGTGGAGCACCAATGCACATCCTTTCACTTCACTTGTCTTCTCACCACTCTCTCTCTTTCTCTCCAATTATTCTCTCTCTCTCTCTCTCTCTCCCCCCACACCCAATGCCCTACTGTGAGGGTGTACTTTGAACACTTCAGACCACACCAAAGAACCCCTTTTAATGGATCCTCAAATAACCTTTTGAATAATATTTTGGGGTGAATTGTTTTACTCCCCCCTATTATTAATAATAATAATTATTATTATTATTATAATACGCATAACAATAACACAATATTTTAGTTCTCAGTGTTTATTATGATTTTAGTGGCATAGCAGAATAAAAAAATCAAAATATGAGGTAAACTCCCAGCAGAGCCCCAAGTCCAATGGATATATCCTCTGCCGTGTTGATGTTAATGTGTTGATGTTCTCCGTATCCATAGCCAGAATGATTTCGCAGTGCATGGTGATTGAACAGGTTTCCTGTTATATTCATCAGAGGTGTAGGGAGGGTGAAGTCTGTGAATCCAAAATGTTTTAATTGTACAGATCATTAACAAAACATGCACAAGACAGTATTCATTCCTTGGTTTTTGTGGTGAATGTGAATGAAGAAAACTGTTTTGATAATGGTTTTCATACACGTACCTTATCCATAATGTAGAGGCCTATGGGATATTCATTGAAGAGGTAAAGGTGGAGGATGGTGGAGGATGGTAAATGTGATCTGCATTACATACCAATACCAATTGACATACCTTTGTATGCCTCCTTATCTGTATACCTGCAGACACAGACACAAAAGTGAGCAGTTCAGTCATCTGCACCCAATACAGCTAGCTTTCAACATATTCTTATAGCCTACATATTCTTACCTCTTTGTTGATTGGAGACTGAAAAGATTTGGCATGGGTCCTCAGATCCTCAAAATATTCTACAGCTGCACCATCGAGAGCATCCTGACTGGTTGCATCACCGCCTGGTATGGCAACTGCTTGGCCTCCGACCGCAAGGCACTATAGAGGGTAGTGCGTACGGCCCAGTACATCACTGGGGCCAAGCTTCCTGCCATCCAGGACCTCTATACCAGGCGGTGTCAGAGGAAGGCCCTCAAAATTGTCAAAGACTCCAGCCACCCTAGTCATAGACTGTTCTCTCTGCTACCGCACGGCAAGCGGGACCGGAGTGCCAAGTCTAGGTACAAAAGACTTCTCAACAGCTTCTACCCCCAAGCCATAAGACTCCTGAACAGCTAATCATGGCTACCCGGACTATTTGCACTGCCCCCCATCTTTTTACGCTGCTGCTACTCTGTTAATTATTTATGCATAGTCACTTTAACTCTACCCACATGTACATATTACTTCAACTACCTCAACTAGCCGGTGCCCCCGCACATTGACTCTGCACCGGTACCCCCCTGTATATATAGCCTCCCTACTGTTATTTTATTTTACTTCTGCTCTTTTTTTCTCAACACTTTTTTGTTGTTTTATTCTACTTTTTTATTTTAAAAAAATGCACTGTTGGTTAAGGGCTGTAAGTAAGCATTTCACTGTAATGTCTGCACCCGTTGTATTCGGCGCATCTGGCCAATAAAATTTGATTTGATTTGATTGATATCCATTGAATTGTGTCCATTTTCTGTTTTAGAAAGATTTGCACAAATATGAAAGATAGATGGTATCATCATAAAACAATATCAACTTAGATCATACAAGGGACAAACCTTACCTTAAATTGAGGATATCTTTACATTTTTCAGTTAAGTGCCTGCACCTGCTGTCCTTTCAAATCCAAATGTTTCAGTTGGGCAGTTAGGTTCCTGCAAGTTCCTCAATGAACCCCAACTCCAATGGGGTTCTTGGAAGAAACATTCGGGGGCCATTTTCAGTGCCAAGAACCCTAAGGTTCTTCTAAGAACTTTGAGGATCTTAGAAGAACCCTGAACACTTCAGACCACACCCAACGCCCTAGTTGATGGCTGGGCTTGAGACAACTGATTGATGGATGAGGATTATAGACAGCTTGCCACTCCATTGACACACACATACCAGCAGCTCCATCCATCCACCCATCCCTCCATTCCTCCTCAGTTCATCCAGACAACAAGCCAAGGGGTCAGATGGAGGAATGTCTGGCATGTGACTCTCTACTCCATTCACATCTCCTCCACCATACTAGCACTACCCACACAGATCAAAAGCATTGATGAGTCTCGACCTCCATATTTGACTTCTATTGTATAGCGGTCTAATTGAATGACCCCAGACTGGTGACCCCAGTCACTGGTATTCTCCACTGAACCCCTCCACTCTTGTCAATATTAGGAGAGAAAGACCCAGACAGACATCACCCCATTGAGACAGGCCCACACACACACAGAGAGAGAGAGAGAAAGAGAGAGAGAGAGAGAGAGAGAGAGAGAGAGAGAGAGAGAGAGAGAGAGAGAGAGAGAGAGAGAGAGAGAAGGCATCTGCAGAATCCGACAAGTATTTGGTCTCTCCATTGAGATACCCGGGGGCCAATGGCCCTCAGCCAACCTGGTTCCTGCTTCCTGGTTTTGTCCCTCCGGTGGACATGATACCACCAGACAAAACAACAGAGCGGCCAGCAGGTGCTTCCTAGAACAGGCAAGATTGGGTTTGGTCTTTAATTGGATAATTGACCGATTTCTTTGTGCCCCAAACTGTCCCTCAGTCTCCCCAGCACACCCCTCCACCCACACAGTGAATGAGCTCATGTCTTGTGCCATGTGCTGTGATGCTAGGAGTTTATTGTCTTCTATGATTAAGTTAGAATGTATCAGTGTTTTATTATTGATGCACTTGCTTGGAAATGGTTAAATGATGGCCATGAAGAATATGGGTCTAAAGTAAAAACCACTTAAAAATAACTGAAGGTATGATGATCAGCATTAAGGATACTTGTTGATCACTTTCATTCTGGACTCCAATGTTATTTTTTGACACCAATACAACTGACAAAACATACATTATTTTTTCATATCAATAAATGATTAGGTCTATTTACAATTGGGATTGCAACTTCAACAATAGTGTCAAATAAATATCTTATTACCATGGCATACAAATAGAGAACTCTTATTATCTCCAAATGCCAGTGGTGTAAAGTACTTAAGTAGAAATACTTTAAAGTAGCCTACTACTTAAGTAGTTTTTTTGTGGTATCTGTAGTTTATTTTACTATTGATATTTTTGACAACTTTTAATTCGCTACTTTCCTAAATAAAATAATGTACTTTTAACTCCATACATTTTCCCTGACACCCCAAAGTACTCGTTACATTTTGAATGTTAAGCAGGACAGTAAAATGGTCCAATTCACGCACTTATCCATGGTCATGCCTACTGCCTCTGATCTGGCGGACTCACTAAACACAAATGCTTCGTTTGTAAATCATATCTGCGTGTTGTAGTGTGCCCCTGGCTAGCGATAAATAAAAAATATAAATACAATTGTGCCGTCTGGTTTGCTTATTGCAATTTGAAATTATTTTTACTTTTAGTTTACTTTTGATACTTAAGTATAAGTATATTTTTGCAATTACATTTACTTTTGATACTTAAGTATATTTAAAACCAAATACTTGTACATTTTTACTCAAGTAATATTTTACTGGGTGACTTTCACTTTTACTTGGGTCATTTTCTATTAAGGAATATTTACTTTTATTAAACTATGACAATTGGGTAATCTTTCCAACACTGCCAAATACTCACACTGCAACACACTTTGGCCGAGGTTGGGCGCAGTGGTCCGAATGCCCAGCAGCTCATATCTGAAGCCTACTGCCCGTCGGCTGATATCACTCTGCGGGTTCGCCAGGAGGAAGATGGCTGGCTTCTGAGGTCCGTCCACCGGGAAACAGAACACCTGCTCTGGCCGCCCTCCGTCCGTCATTAACAGGTCCAGTTCCCCAGCCCGCTCAATGTAGACGCTGGCGCCGTGGAAGCTGCGGAACGGTTTGATACAGACCGTTGTGTGGCGCGCAGAGGACAGGTTGGGTTCCAGGACGACCCGAAGCGCCTGGCCCGGGTAGACCCACTCCACCGAACCCTCGGTGCAACGCAGCCGCACCTGCTGCACAGTCCGCGAGTTCGCCTCAGCCTCACGCGCCAAGCCACTGCAATCCAAGAACAAGGAGAAGGGTTCAAATGGGCACACTCACTCAGAAACCAATGCAGGTCAGAAAATAATGTAAGACGAGAGAGAGATCAGCCTATACTCACAGAGAATAGGTATATTATTTTCCCCTACTCAATCCAAGTGTTAAAAATAGCGTAATTGTATTTTATTATTTTGACAAAGCCCATTTTGATAGAAAACAATTAGGATATTGGTATAAACAGATAATAATTATAAATATTTAGACAACAACGTTTTTAGAAAGGCTAAACGCGATCCCAAAGTCAAATACCGGTTTGAAGTTCTGACTACAAAAAAAAGCATTATTAATTAACAATGAAATAAAACGAAAATATCTATAATCCACAGAAATAAATACAATTCCTCACCTTCCACTCCAGTTGCATAGATCTGCGGCGCAGGGAGACAAACAGCAGAGGAACAGTAAATACATGAAAATCATCCTTAGAGTTGGCGAAATTGCAACCGCCAACTATAGGAATGAAAATAGAATCCAAAATCAACTTGGTGAGAAAACATCACAAATGTTCCGCTCCAATCCTTCTGCAAGCTCACTGAGATGCTCTCTTAGCAACATCTGTGGACGCCTGTGACTGACGCTATGACTGCATTGTATGAATAGTAATGTGCACCCTAGCCCCCTTACAGCGTTGGTAGAGAATGGTTATCCTCACTGTGTGTCTGTGTGAACGTGTGTGTGTGCGTGTGTGTGTTTGTGTGTGTGTGTGTGTGTTGATGATGGTGTAATTACCAAGCCCAAAGATTTGTAAGACGAAACCGTTTTCAAAGGCGGTAATTTTGCATTTGTCGTTACATAATTTCATGCTTGAAGTTGTGTAAGATGGATAAAACAACATTTAGGCTATATTGTAGGTATAGGCTATCAATCGGAATAGCCTGTGGGTCCAAAAATCGAAAAAGCTTGACCAAAACATAATTTTTAAAAAATTCACCGCTTTAATTAAGCATATGTTTCCCACACGACTGAATACTTAATACGCGTTCGATCTCTTTTCCCTTTTGTTTTGGGCTAGTTCAGTGAAAAGAGGATCCGTAGCACAGGCTCTAGCCATCTGTTACCTTGGATCCTTCAGGAAACTTTGGGAAATAAATGCCAATTACTTCTTATTTAGAAGCCTTTTCTTTATGTAGGCTAGTATTGATGCGTATTTTCCGAACACTTTATATTTGCACATTGAACCCCTAAACATTGGCTTATATAAGTAAATAACTTATAAAATAAATGTATAACAAAATAATACGATAACAATTGTATTTTAAATAAATAATTGAAATCGCATTTTGTAATGATAGGCTTACGATTCGTTTTATATTACCAAGCCTAACGGCCACAGATAGTGTAATTTGGGTGGAGAGTGGGGGTGAATAACGGTAATGGTGACGAAATCCATTCCCGCTTGTAGCCAACTAGGAACAGGCCCAGGCCAAGAACTGAAAAAGGCACAACGTATTTTTGGTACTTGGGCTCTATCTAGTGGTCGTGTACATGTAACGCACATCTGGAAAATTCAGAGCATGCGCGTCTCGGTTTAACGTTGATCAGGGTTAAAACCTGTGAACAAAATAGCAATCCTTCCGGGCCCAAGCAACAACAGGTGCAAGTCAAGTCCATGGCGACATCTTGCGGGGGTATCAAGCACCCACATGTGTATAATAGTGTTGGTTGGTCACAGGACTTGGTTGGCCCCCTCCGGTGGTGCGAGATCAAAGGCTTATGCGTTTTGATGGGAATGTGGTTGGGTAAATTGCACTCATATGGAGAATTTAGCCAGATGTTTTCTCAGCTGCGGGGAAAGTCCTCTGCTAGGGTATAGGCTTACGAAAAGATGTGTGTCCTTTCCTCAACCAGGTGGAAATTTAACAGACATGGGCCTACTGTGTAGTAATAACATAAACAGCCTATAGCCTAGATTTTTTTTAAACTGCTAAGGGCTAAAAAAGGGCACGTTTTATTAATTTTAAACACTAATAATGTATGCATTTCTTAACCTACACTATTTTAATTTAGTCTATAAAAAGTATTCAAAACTATACTCAGGAATAGCTATTATTTTCAACTGTCTATCTTCTCTGGTCAGTGCAATCAGAATTCAGCTGTAGGGGAAGGCCTTCTGAATGGCCATGCCAGTTGAGTGCCTCGCGCTGTTGTCACAGCCAGGTTCATTTTCACACGCGCTCTCAGGTTGGTCTGTTTGCGTCACGTGTTCGGAGGCCAGAGCCCAGATCCCTGGGGAGAGCAACATGAATGGACACTTTGTTACTCCACCAAAAGAGAGAGAATAACCCTCTAGTGGCATTCAGCTCCCGGACTGACTGAATTCTACAGAAGGCTGGTGGTTCAGTGTCCCATTGGGGCAGACTAGCCATCTGGCATTTCAGGCAAATGCCAGATGGGCTGGTCCATTTTTTAGCCTCAAGCAATAAAATGGGTTCGTTTGGGGACCTCAATTAAAATAATGGGCCAGTGTGTTGGAAATGCCAGAGATGATTTCTGGTCACAGTCGGCCTCTAGCTCAGCTCCAGCACTGTAACATTTCTGTCTCCCTGCAGGCATGTAATTTACATTTTGTTACATCATCTGTCCATAAAACGCATTAAGCTAAAAGGCCGTAGTATTATTTTTCTTTAATGTGAACCCCTTTAAAATGTTACTAATTCATGTAAAATGTAATCTAGCAGCGGTATTAGAATACCTATTGAATAATATCTATTCAAATCGTGAACAATAAAAGAAAAGCCCATAGGTTTATGGTAACATAGAGTTGAGTCTGTGACACTTCACCCAGTCTTGAGCGTTACTGGCGTACTGGCAAAGGTAAGCACCCCATCCCATATCGATGCACGACCACATCATATGAAAAGAGTCAAATATGCCACACAGATGGCCCATCATCACACACATCCAGCAGCATCCGCGTGTCACCAGCGCTTCTTCTCTGCACTTTTGAACTCTCATGGCCCTCCTGCCCAGGACCAACCCATGGCTGGCTAAAACGGTCCCCGACGGCAACCACCTGTAATGAGACTCCCGTGCCCTCCGGTCCATGCATTGTAACATTGTCTACCTCACGGACTTGCGTCTGGCACCTGTCCAGTGTCTAGACAGGACCCTATTCTCCGTTTATACATTGCTTGACGCAAAAGACATAGGCCTAGGCCTAAAACAATTTGGAGTCATCACGTTGCACATACACATGGGTTGGCCTATATTCCCGGGCGTGCGAGAGAAATTGATTACAGTATAGGATTTATAAATGGTGTGTAGCATACTGTATTAATATAGCTCAGTTTATAAAAGGAGGCGTGGGTCATCAGGGTGTGTGACGATGAGTCATATTTCGTATTTTCCAAAAGATAGAAACGTCAACAGTTAGGCTGACATTAATGTAAAACCTGTATTTATGTTAGGCTATAGATAACGAAGTAAATCTACAATGCAGAAGCCATTAGATATTGGCAATATCAAAACTAGGAATATTTGCTGATGCAGTTGGACATTCATATATATATATATACTTTTTTTTCCGTTTATGAGCGTTCGACTAATTTCATGAAAAGGTTGGGGCCCAATTCAAGATCCAAATGATAAAGCAGTCTGTGACCCCATGTGTGCCATTTCTTTCGGCAGTCTGTCAATACCTACGAATAATAAGTAAAGTGATAAAATATTGACTACATACATGCACGTCCTTGTCTGCTAATCAAGACCCCATGCGAATATCCCTATAGATTGTGAACAAATAATTATAAAAGGACACAATTGGTCTAACGAGCAATAGATCATCAAAACTCCTTACCTCGCAACTCCTTACCTTCAGAGCAATAACGGTAATTAATTAATTAAATGTTATGTACCCTAATTCAAGTAAACCTACCATTTCAATCCTGTCAAAAAGTTAAACTCTGACAAGTCCTGTCCTTAAACTGTAGGTTAAAGATAAATCCCGAGTTATCTTGACACTAATTGTTTGTTTGAAGAAACCTTCCCAAAATCTCGGTTAAATCATCTTGTTCGAAGGTTTCTTCAACCAAACAAATCCCTTGACTGGTTATTTTGAATACTGCGCAAAACAATTCCCAAATGGCTATTTGAATAAACCAACTAAATAAATGTTACAAATTATTACCTCAAATCCAAAAACAAATTAACTCAGCATCGGAAACTGATGTATTTTGCTCATGCATTTTTCTAAAGCAGATTAGCGGAAGCCTAAAATAACGCTAGTCCCAGGCCCAGCTGTGCTGAACTGATTTGACACACATCAGGGAGTCCAGGGAACAATTAAACCGCCGAGCTCCAATTACACTGGTTGCTGCACCGGAGCACAGAACTGCTTACATTTTAGTCATTTAGCAGACGCGCTTATCCAGAGCGACTTACAGTTAGTGAGTGCATACATATTTCAGTTAGGGTAATATTTAACTCTAGGTCAAGATCGTCCATTGAACCTTATCTGACATACATTTTCACACGAATATTCTCGATTTATTGCATAGAATAGGCTATTGATAATGGAAGGTTTTTCCCAAATATTTTTTAACATTAGGCCTACTTTACATAAAAAATTAAGTTTTCACCATTTACAGAAAATTAGGGAAAGTTTGTATTGCTATATTAAATAACAGCTAATACATGTGCCTGACCTAGGCCTATACGTCTATAGCCTACCACATTTAAACCAGCCTTAACTGATAGCCTCATTGGAAGGTGAGGAAATGTAGCACTTTGTGAATGTATTTAAAACGTTTAAATGAAAATAGAAAATACGAAATAGTTAACCAAAAAAATATATTCAAATAGGCTATATAGACATGTTTAATTTGGTCATTATTACATTAAATACTATGACATAATACATATTAAAACATACAACTCTGGATATAGAAAATGTATCACAAATGATAATGATTAAGCGATTACCAACGTCTTACAAATAGCTGTTGCATTGTTAGTCATGTTATGTGAAGCAGATATTGAACTGAAGTCAGCTTTTATCTTTGAAAAAACCTTTGTCTGTGCTGCTCTCTTTGATGGTGACTGTCAAAAAGTTCGTTGTCACATCTGTGACCAACACCTTCTCAACGTTATCCAGACGAGGCCTCCAAGACTCCGCTGACTGCTCTCCAGAACTCCTCGATGCATGCGATTTGGCGACGACAATGGGCCTAGACTGTTGCATGGATGAAGAAGAGTCACTAGCTCCGCAGAAATGGTTTTTGGACACATGCTTCAGTTTGGGGTGTGGGATAGACATGCCCCCGACGCATTCTAAAGTCCTGCGGCTCTGGTGATCGAGTCTAGCCTTATGGACAAGTCTACCATCGTGGCTATGGGTGCCAGGATGGGACACAGTCCCCACCAGTCTTTGCGCATCGTTTGATTTTGGCACAATGCTCGTTCCCTCTTGAAACCTGCGCGTCAACTGGATGACACTTCTCTCAGACATTTCGCCTTTATGATGACAATGTCTGGACATTTTAGACAGACCGCATGGGGCCTGTTGCTCCTCTAACCGACTCCTCTTCGCGGGCTCCTCTGTTGGACAGCTGTCTGGCTCTATGTTGAATCGTAAACGTAACTTGGGTTTAGGTCCCCGTTTTTTAGGGATGTTGACAAATTCCTCAGCCATGAATGTGGGCGGAGGCGCAGGTCGCGGCCTTCTCTCTGGCTCTGGTGGTCTGACCCTCACGCTCTCTCCTCGGTTGACCGTGCTAGGGGGGAAGATTGTGGGCACGACAGCCCTTAGTCCCTCTCGAGCTCTCGGTGTAATCATAGGCTCCGGAACGGGGTATGAAACACGAATCCCCCTTGGCATTTCTCTTCTGCATTCATAAGTCTTTGCTGTGGCTTTCGCTTTGGCCTGTATAAAGGAGGTCAAGTTAGATAAGTATGGGGTTTCAAAAACATGTACTTGGAAGGCTAAATCGTCTTATTTATAGGCCGTATCATTGCAGATATTTTAAAACGATGAAATATGTCCAATCCGATTTTGTTCATCCACATGCCATTTCACTACACCAAAATAATTGTTACAATGATGCCAATTTTGGAAGAAACAAACATTATTACAAGTGTTGTAATGAAAATGTTGGCTATCAAGCAGAAAGTAAGCCCCATGCATTCACTCTTTTGCGATACATTTATTTCCCACTGTAACTTGGAAACGTCTGTTACTTTGTTAAACTTGGAGTTATAACAATAGCATCAAAACAACGGAAATTAAAGCTGAGGTAAAACATTTTTAAAAAGAGCAAAATAAGAGACAATGTTCCACTTTCATTTATTTATTAGCTGAATGTCAGACATTTTGTAGCCTGTCATTCTATCAGACCACGCGATTCATGATTCAATTCTCGGAAAACATAGGTGATGAGTAAGAAAAGACATGACTGAAATATGGACTAACTGTCACAGTTTAATTCCCCCACCTTCAGCAGAAATGTCTCCGGCTTCGGTCCCCTCTTCTTAGGCCCAAATAACTCCCTTTCACGCTCCCTGTGAAATAAATACATACAATTTTCGTACGAAACGTAACTCGATCGACAGAATATAGTCTTATTTGAGTTATGTTAAATGCGTGTCGTCTGTTGGGGATAGCCCAAGATGCCATATTCGCACTATGCCTGAAGAGGCCTGCTGTGCTGTCAAAACCTTACCTCTCTTCGAATGCAGCGAAGAGGCGCGCATCTAGAATGTTTTCCTCCGGTTCCCAGGTGCTATATCTATCCAAAAGAACGATACGGTAGCGTAAGAAGAGTGTCACATTTGTGGCGAAAGCGTTCACCAAATGAAACACAATGTCGGCTGAGAATCTCGTTGCTTTCATTCTGGCATTGCCTAGCGGACAGCGACGTATGTGGAGTTAGCAATCTGCTAACGTTAGCAACACTCTTGTCCTGTGCTTGTGCGTTAAAATAGCCTAAGCAAAATACGCAAACGTTACCAAAACCATGCCCGTTAACAAGCCTCGGTTACATAGCCCAAACATGTCATGAACACACGTTGATGCACATAAAAACAAGCATTCGAGAGATAAAACGACAGGCTGGAAGCTCTGCTGCCTGATTCTAAACCAGTGTGTAGCCTACTCACTTTTTAGACCAGCCCTTCCATTTCACAAGGTATTCCATTCGACCCTGCAAGTATAACAACAAATTAGGCCTACTTATTGACGATAGAATGCCATTGCGATGGTGCACAAACACACGATTAGCATACATTATTGTTTGAAACGCGGAGGTGTAACGAAAATAAACTGCATACTCTTCTTATGCGTCGTTTGATGATGGACTCGGCCGCGAAGACTCGCTCTCCAACAGCGGATAGCTCCATGTTTACTTCAACCTCGTTTATAGGCTATATATTTTTTTCTTTCTACTGCCCTCTCTGGTTAATTCCACACATCCCATAATACGCACAGTGAGGAAGACGTCATCACGTTTTTTACGGGTTGCCAGGCACCGCAGTCGGTGGGACCGTATCTGGTAGAGCGCATTGGCTCAGCTGTTGCTACGTGCTCTGGGTTGCTAAGTGAAGGGGAGGAGTTCATTCTTCTTGAGTCTAAGGAAGTGACGCTGATTTGGCGGTAGTCTGGTTTGTGCGCAGGAATGTCTTTGGCAAAGGCGAATAAATAACCCAGTCTGACTATGGCACACCAAAATATTATTCATTCGAAAATAATTTGTTAATTTATATTCATTGTATAGTCTACCCAACCTCTTACCTTGCATTGTGACTATTTTCTTGAGCAGATCTTTAAATAGCCACTCATCGGCATTTAGAAATATAAAAAAGTGCATTAATTTATTTGATATGAATATATCAAAGTGAGAATCAATAAGAACATGACCTAGAGGCTCGATTGTATTTCCACCAAATCTAACTGATAGGCTAGTTGCCAGGAATCCCATGCACCAACCTTGTGTAAAATGTCCAACCTAAATACAAATGCATAGGATAGCTATGTCTCAAAATGCATATGTCATTTGTAATCTAGAGATGGGAAAGTATGTTATTTTACAATCTTGCGCTATTGTTCATTAATGTCCAACTACGTGAGGCTAAACTCTACAAAGGTCAATTAAAATTGACCTTTCAAGTTGTATCATTTTCATGAAGATATTGTTTGTTTTTCAAAGGTAATTTACCTTATTGTGGGGTGACGAATCGCGGGTCTGTTTGGTCGTCCGATAGCTTTTTAAAAAACAAATTCGGTTGAAGATGTATGAATTTATGAAAACAATTAAAAGTCACATTAAGAAGAGTTGAATGTTAAGTTTTACTGTCTGAAGATGAATAGGTAAACACAACTGAAAACTATAAAATATTTCAAACACAATTTAGCCATAGAAATATGAACATATGATAACATATACATAACAAGAATAAACAGGTCTCTGGAAGAAAAACAAGACACGATAATGACATATAACTCAAACAATAGTCAAGCACAATGTAATAATAATCATATTAATACTTACTAATAATAATGATAACAATATTACTACATTGCTAAATAACCAAATTAGGTCAAATAAATTATGTTGGTTTGTTAAAAATTGATACCAGTTTTTGTATTTACTATAACGAATGTTTATTATTATTATTATTATTATTATTATTATCAAGACTATTCGGTTGCTTTAATTGTCTAATTAACTTATATATTTTTTAATAATTAGGCTTACTTACAAAAGTGTTTAGGCTTTGTGTTTTTCATAAGGAATTTGTTTTTATAAGGAATTTTTATACAAGAGAAAATAATAATATGATGTAGAGATCAACTCTGAGATCTGAAACATATCCTACAGAAACCGATATTTATTTGAAACCTATAGTATTTGAAAAAATGTGGCTAACAGTCCTCTTTAGGTAACTCATTAAACTAATTAATAAAAATATAAACCCCTTGAGTTCCGTCTCTTGATCCATGCAAACTACAGCATTTCTTTGCAAACTACAGCCTTTCTTTGATAACCCGCGTTGGTTATCTTCTGAATGTATGTTAGAGTAGGCCTAAATCATTGGAGTACAGTGGTATTCAAGTGCACATCAAAGGTTTAAGTTGTTCAGAAAGGGAAATTGGGAAAATTCAAGTAGTCAACTGTAGCCTACACATTTTTGTACACAACTAAACACGTTGTACAAGTAAGAACATAATCTATAGAAAAATGGCAGAGTTATCAAAAGGAATTATATGAGATATGAAAATATAATGAGACAGAGAGATATGTATGAATTTGATTTAGATAGATAGAGAGAGAGAGAGAGAGAGAGAGAGAGAGAGAGAGAGAGAGAGAGAGAGAGAGAGAGACTTGCATATCATACTAAACATTACATTATAGGTATTTTACAATTTTGTATGATAACGAAATGATGGAAGGTTTATGTCAACAATGTGAATTGATATATAACTAAATTACTCAGGCGTTTCCACAATATCAATAGAAACAGGGAAAGCCTGCTGTTACACCATTACAGTTTATTACTGAATAGCATATATAGCATGAATAGGGTGCACAATGTGTGTTAATATAGTGTTTATAACGCCATAGCGATTCATCAAACCGACAATATGCTTCCGAGGGTTTGGAAAGAAAACGCCCGTGCGTTGGCGGAATGGCTCTAGCCTATGCGAAGGGTAGAGCAGAATGGACATCGAATTTGTTCCATATTTGACCTGCAGATGCCAGATTATTTCGCCCTACACTGTTACCCAACAACACATGTTCAACATAACACGTAGATGTGGCCACTGTAGACTTATTACAGACGAAGAGACAAAGGAGGGCGGACCAAAGATGCATTGGTTGTCGTCGAAATCATATGGCACCACCATTTTGATACGCTCAAACCATAAGACCGACATTTCAACGCAATGTCGGGACATTTCAACGCAATGTGGTTATTGAAACGACAACATTGTAAGGGAACGCGCTAAGTCTAGAAGAGTTAACGCATAACTGTAGGACTCCATATTTGGTGGTGTCGATGATTGGTCTCAGCTTTACTGCAGTGCAGCAATGGCGACAGCCATACATGGATACACAGTGCGAGTTGATAAAATATTATTGGCTCGCTCGTTTCTGGGCAACCGCCGTTACACAGCTCACTGCTCGAAAGCGCTGCTCGCTGTCCTACTTTCATGGAGGACATTATCTGTTGTGCAAAACGCGTGGCCTGAGTAAGAGGAAACCACAGACACATAAAAGACATGTATGTTTTCAGCTCGAGAAGAAGAACCACAGCCTCGAAGCAAACTGAATTTACTGTGCCTCTTTCTCTCTCTCGCTCTCTCTCTCTCTCTCTCTCTCTCTCTCTCTCTCTCTCTCTCTCTCTCTCTCTCTCTCTCTCTCTCTCGTGTTTATGCAACAACGATGCTGCAAATAAGTCTTGGCGGATTGTATTAGTGTTTGTGCATGATATAACACAAAATGAATATCATCTTCACAAATTGCATTTAATTGACTTATTTATGAATACGTTATCATTCCAATGGCATAAAGGCGTATGCTACAGGCCCCCATCAGAATTGTTCATCAAAACAATTTCATAGAAAATACACAAAAACAGTAATTCGAATTGATTGGTGTTAGTAGTTGTTGTTTGCCATAGGCTACATGGCAAATACGCCTTGCAGTAGGCTACGTCTGTAAATGTAAGATGATACAGCAATGGCAGGCTGCATTGGAAGGTTGTGGTGTGGTGAAAAAGGGGGAATGTGAAACATCGCACTTGTTCTATTTATATGCTCCAACGTGTACAAGGAGGTTTCTGTTTGACTACAGAAAGCTGAGTCATCTCAGTGTCATGCGTGTCAGTCATATCTCAGGTTCATGCAATCTCCTGTGCAATCTTGAGGTTGGCTATTTCTATAATGTCCTTCACTTTTAAAGATAGACCTGTGTGTTTTCTTGTTCCATTTCTGTGGCCCGTATTCTAGCCTAATTATATATTCTTCAAATTGACCACCAAGTGCCTCACCTTACATGACTGTATGTTTGAGTGGCAAACATGTCCTACCTTGAATCATAAAGGGTTATTCGGCTCTCCCAATAATATAACCCTTTTTAGTTACAGAACATGTTCACCAAAAGGGTTCTTAAAGGATTCGTTGCTGGTTCCTTTGTTGGGTGAAAGGGTTCTACCTGGAACTAAAATGGGTTATCCTTTAGAGACAGCAGAAGAACCCTTTATGGGCCAATTTCTATAAGAGTATGTATGTCCGACTCTCCATATATTTATACCTCTTCTCCGATATTTATCATGTGTGCCTTTGGCAATTTGCTATCCACACCTAACACCTTGATTGAAAATAGACTTGTTGATGAATTTCGATGAAGCATTTCTGCTGTTTACTGTCCAAGTGCATATGTCCAAAACTAAGGTTGTTCGTTCCCCTTACTAGTGATTCTGTCTTTCATTAAAATCAAATACCATTTCTCGAAATTTGCCTACGTTTGCGTTGCATTTGCCTATGTTACACTGTGTAATAAACTAAAATGGCGTGCTTCTTCGGTCAGTAAGCAAATTCAGAATGGGATCCTGTATTGAAACTGACATGGAACGCCCATTGCACTACTCAAATCTGTAGTGTATTAGGCTACACCTCCAACTCTCAGCGCGTTATGCCGAGCGACCATTTCATACACCGCAAAGCCCCTGCGAACATTCGATCCGCTGCTTGAAGCTGGTATAGACGAGAGAAGATGGCTGTCTCATTTTCAGCAAGTTACACACGCATTGTATGAATAATGGAAAGTTTGACCATAGGGCTAAGATATTTTCCGAAAAAGGGAAGACTTATAAACGTAGATGCAATATAGCTAACCTCTAACCCTTGCGGGTTCAAGTGCAAACCAAATGAAGACTGATACAAGCTGGCTATGAGCCGAATTGTTTCATGATAAACATTAGTTAAGTTACTTCAGCTGTAAACATCTAAAACATTTAAAGCTGAAAACGGAAAACAATCACCTAGGCTACTTGGGGGACAGTTGGAAAGTAGATGGCTCAACAAACGAAATGTAGCCTCTAGCTTCATTCACCTCGATAAAGTCATCATTCCTCAAATGCATGATGAAAACACGCAAATCAATTAATTGAAACTTCACCAAACAAAGAATCATTAGCCTATGATAAAATAGACACATTCTCCAAGGAACTTAGCCTAATGATATCCGATAAAGAACCATTGATATAGGCTATACTAACACGATTACAATACAGTTATACACATTAACCTACAAAATAAAATCTCTAAAATATTTGGCCATGAACATGGACAGTGCACACTTCAGAGCTTTGAATTCCTAAAGTTGTGATTAAGCCCAAAGTGATTAAGCCCAAAGAGAGATTTCAAACTTGCAACAAATGCAAATTAGGGAAAGTGGTGTCAGTGAGCCTATATAGGACAACGATATAGTCTACCTGATCAGACACAAATCTATGGCGAAACGGTTTTCCATTCTCTGGACAATTTCAACATTTCTTGGCATGATATAGCCTAGAGCAATTCAGAGATACAGCGCTGCGCTTATAGAAATGTGCAGGACCTGTCAAAAACTTCGTTTGGTTTTGTGTATGAGAGCTATCTGAAAAAAATATGAAAAAATATGAAACAACATTTGATAGGCTACAAAAAAGTTGAATGTGTAATTTGACTTTTGTGCATGGATCAAATGAAGGGAATTCAATTTAGAAGCGAACGCATTCCAAAAGAGAATTGCTGAAATTATTTTATTTATCCCTGCTTTTTAGATTAATAGAACCAACTATTTCCGAAAAAGGCTTTCAGATAAGGACATCACCTGACCCTCCATGTGCGTGCATCCCAATTTGCATTTATTACAGAAGCAATTACGGAACATTTACAACCTTGCTCAAGGGCACATCGACAGATGTTCCACCTAGTTGGCTCTGGGATTCGAACCAGCAACATTTCAGTTAGGCCTATTGGCCCAACACTTTTAACCGCTAGGCTACAAGCCGATTAAAACTTTTCTAAAAATTTGTTTAATTGGCCCAACAAACTTGACATATCTATCTGTTCCAAGATTGAATGGCACACTCCCAGTGCCGAAAAACATTATTTGATAAGGAACTCCCATTAAAAGACCTGGGCATGTTTTCCAGTCCAGTCCAAGGTCTTTCACAATGTATGGTTATACACTGGTTTTAGATAAGGCCTGTAGACAAGGTCAAGACCCATATTATGAAGTCTAAACAAGCCATACAACATGTTTTGATGTTCATGTAACGTTTATGTGTAGGCATACTCCCTCCCAATATAGGTAGGTATACTTTCCTTGTTACACTTGACTGGTCTGGGTCCGAATCCTTGAGAAGCGCGCCCGCATGTAAACTCGAAGTTCCAGGAAGCAATACATTGAAACATTTTGCGCCAAAATTCCAGTTATGTGCGTTTTTTTTCCATCTGCATTTGCGCCTTTATTTGGGTTGTCAATAAGTTGGGCTTTGGGGGTTACTGTAAGCTACCATGCACATCTGAACAGAGTTACGCCTACATCTTAAACGGTCTTTAGGCATTTGAATTTGGATTTGGAAACCCTAGACACAGTTCACAAATTTATAATTTCCACTGCACGTATCCCACCAAAAGATAAGTCAACCTGACACATCTCACGGCCTATATATCGGCCTAATTATAAATGGAACGACTGCATGCTCATTAGACGAGCCTACTAGACAGGCCAAGGTTATGAGTGTGTGGGGAAAATAAAACAGCGTTATCACAACAACAGAAAACAAGGCCTACCACCCCATGACAGAACTTACCTGAAGGACACGTCTTGCATCTAGTCAGACCAAGACAGATGTTGCTGAAACGGCTATGTAACAAGGAAAGTGAGTTTGACAAAGCCTCAGTTGTGTTCTTACAAAAATGGAGTGGGTGTGGAAATACATCACTGGTAGCCTACATCAAACAGCCTACAAATGTGCAGCTGTGCTTCTTATTCAAAGTGAATGTAAAAGACTTGAGACTTGGTTGATAGAAGTGAAAGCCTAATAGAGGTCTTCCTTCCCATTCCACAAAGCCTTTCACATTGTGATACAAGGGGTATCACAATGTGATATTGCATAATACCCTCACCTCCCAGCAATGTGGTGGTTCTGACTACATTCCTGCCAAGGGTCAAGCTGTCTTTGCGCCAACAGAAAAATTACCCATCAGTAAGGTAGTAATAACACAAGTGCCCAGTACAGTTATTTAACAGTTATTTAAGACAGAAGGCCCTTTGTTCTGGATAGTGTATGTGCTTATGCAACTTCATATGTGGTTCCATTCAGAGGTCACATTATTACCAACATTAATGTTTTTTAAAAGAAAGTTAGCCTTTTTTGTCAAGTAAAAACAAAAAGGTGGTCGATAGCCTATAGGGCCTACGTATTAACTTTAGTTTCAAAATAAAGACCATCACATGGCATATAAGTAGAATAAAGTGAATAATTATTTTTACAAAAATTATAAAAACAATTTTGGGATAGTTGAAGGCAATTATAATGCCTGTAACAATATGCCAGTCTGTACAAATAAATGTTTTTTTCCCATAGTGACTGAAACAATACTTCAATTCATTAGCCTTAAGCACTGAATGCAATGCATAGCATGTCCCCATAGCATGCCAAAGTCAGACAATGTCAGAAAAAGGTCAGTTCACTTGCTTTATTGTAAAACGTACCATAGCTGTGCCAACAGTACTATTTCCAGCCCCTCCCCATCGGAAACACACTTTAAAACAATTATTTTGCCTTTGAACCAACAAGTGCAGGGAAATGTAACCTGGCTCCAACAAATCAATGGTAACCAAAAGGATTCAAAAAGTTAAAAAGTTATCCTAAATGTTGTACAGACAGGTATAAGATGTTCCACCTCTAATGCAGAGGAAATCTAAGTGAGCTTAGATTTGGACAGCAAAATAATGATAATAAATGATAGCTATTTAATCATTGTCTTCATAACAATCATATGTAAATCCATAATCCGTCATAGTTTTGCATTCAGTGTGCATCGAAGGCAATTTAGACTGTAATGTAGGTTACATCCAACAAGGTTTAAAGGACAGAAAAAAGTACTCTAACATACACTTTAGCAGCAATATCAAAATAGCTTGTGCTCATTGGTTCATGTGTGTTAGGATCAAAATACCAGCCTCTAAACATAAGCGACTCACAATTAGCTTTTATATTTTTCACAGAGATGGGTGTTAGGAAACACTGAAAATACACATCTATGGCTAGTAACCCAGGTAGCTTCGATAAGCTAAAGACATAGTAGTTATATATGTAAATCTATCAGGCCTTTGTAAAGCAAGCGTCAATCGCAAGTTAAGAGGAATGCCCCTACTATATATGTGAAATGCAGAGGAGGCTGGTGGGAGGAGCTATAGGAGGACAGGGTCATTGTAATGGATGGGATTGAATTAATGGAAAGGAGTCAAACATATGGTTTCCATATGTTTGATGTGTTTGACTCCAATCCATTAATTCCATTCCAGCCATTACAATGAGCCTTTCCTCCTATAGCTCCTCCCACCAGCCTCCTCTGGTGAAATGTCACCCTGTCATAAGGTCAACTTAAATGTAAAAATAGTCCTACATAGACCTGCCACAAATAGTCCTGCATAGACCTGCCACAAATAGTCCTGCATAGACCTGCCACAAATAGTCCTACATAGACCTGATGTATGGTCTTAGTAGACCATCTGTGGGATCTACACCAATGCAATATATCAACCTAATTAGGGACACAAGTCAATAAATCAGAATTTCTCTTAAAGGAAAAATGGCCCAGTCGATAAACGAAAACTCTGGCCTTCATTACTCATCTGAGAGCTCATTTCCTAAATGGTTTGCCTGCCTGCCACTGTCCAATTCAATAGTGCAAGTTATGTTATACACTTTGTTTTCTCAAAAGGAAAACATGCAATGTAGCAGCTCATGGTTAAGATTGACAGGGTTTGCTGAAACCGGTGTTCAGTTAGTTGAAATATATGTGTGTAACTCTAGTTATCAAATGAGAGCATTGGAGGATTTGTCAGAAGTTCGCTTCAATCTCATATCAGAGTATCCCCCTCTGTGAAACTGGGTCTGTATAATGTCGCTGTGGGTGCCTGGCACACCCAACATTCATATTTGCATTTCTTCTTCCATTAATTTCTCCTGCACTCACAAACAATAACAAAACTCACCAACATGAAATATGACACAGCAGCCTCAGACTGAGCACACCTGGCTGGAGTAGATTGTAAAGCAATGGAAATAAGTATATATTATATGGAGAATACATATACAGTACATAGTACAAATTAATATACACACATAGGTGAATGCAATGAAGTGCTTTTAAACGGATCTTTGATCACCATAGTTACTCAACCTCTTCTACTTATGGACCAAAATAACCGCCATTATTAAGTAGAACATACTATATGTATAAAACGTCATACATCTCAGACTAAACTCCTAGAAAAAAGGTGCTATCTAGAACCTAAAAGGGTTATTCGGCTGTCCCCATAGGATAACCCTTTGTAGAACTATTTTTGGTACTAGGTAGAACCCTTTTGGGTTCCATGTAGAACCCTTTACACAGAGGGTTCTACATGGAACACAAAAGGGTTCTACTTGGAACCAGAAAGGGTTCTCATATGGGGACAGCCAAATAACCCTTTTGAAACCCTTTTTTCTAATAGTGTATAAGTTTGGTATATACCATCAAGCCACAACAGAAAACGCTATTCTATGTGACTTGATATTTCATAATGGACATTTCATTAGTAATTTACATCCACCTGAATGCAGTCACTGAAATCCATGAGGGCACTTTCTTGGCTACCACATCACAGAAGAGTTGCAGTATAAAACATCATAAGAAACTTATTGATTTTGAATGATAAATTATATATCTCCATATGTACAAATCTTCACTTTCTTTTTACATATGCACATATTTAAAAGGCCGTCAAATCAGTAGTCCTCCGTTTCGATTGGTTCAGGGACTGTTAAACAGAAACGTATTCCTTAAAAGTGACCGTGAGACAGTTCGTGGTGATGTCAGTGATGACAATGTTTCCCATAAAAGGAGAGAACTTTAAGACAGGCTCCTCTTCAGCCTCCTCTGTTGTTGTTGTTGTTGTCGTTGTTGTTGTCTCTGACTCCTGTACCACTGGAGTTGGGTCCTTAGGCTCCGGTTCTGGCTCTGGCACTGGCTCAGGTTCAGGTTGCTTTCTGGTTCTAGAACAGCTAAGATCCATAGGTTCTTCCTGACTGGTGCTGGTGTCCGTAACCTCATACCCATACCTGCTACTGCTGCTCCGGCGGGGGACAATGAGGTGGAGGTCCATGGGTTTGTCCTGGGGCGGAGTGGGCACAGCACTGGGGACACTGATGCTCCTGGAGCTCAGAAACTTTTTACACGCGCCCCTGTCCTCCTTGGGTTGGGAGAGCTTGCGCTTGTGGTCGTTATTTGGGGTGGGGAGTGTCCGGATCTGGTCCATAGGGCTAGGGGCGGGGAGGCTAGTATCCATTGCCCAGGGGGAAGGGGTTGGGTTGGTGGTTAGCTGTAGGGGGTGATCATCCGGTAAGTCCGCCTGGCCCCTCGCAACCTCTGTGTTGTATTCCTCAGCCGTGCTGGGCGATGGTTTGCAGAAATGTCCGTCTTCTGGAGAGTGTTTCTTGGGATGCTCAGCGGCCGGAGGGGAACTGGCATTACAGATCTCTTTAGGGACATTGGTGGTCCCCTGTACCTTGGTCCTGTCTGACTGCTTGGTGTGCTGAGGTTTCTCTTCTCCAGTCAAGTCTGAAGAGTGTTTACCCTTGGCGGCCCCAGCCTTGTTGCCGTCCATGTACTTGCTCATGACGATGACAATGCGTCCATTCTTGTTCTTGTTCTTGATTATCTTCATCTTGCTGCTGACGGTGCTGGGTAGGGCTGCCTCCTTTGGGCTGGGCTTCAGTGCGCATTCGCTCTCAGCCTCGTTGACGCGCACCGCTGGTTTCTTCATCTCCACCATCGTCATGTCTTTGACTTTGCTCAGGCAGCCCGTGTTTTTGTCGCGAACCCATTTCTGCTGCAGCGCCGGTGGCAGGTTCCACCCAGGGTTGGGATTGGTGGGCGGACTGTGTTCCTGACCTTTGGCCACCTCTTTGGGCCTGGCGGACTGGGTGTTGTACATATTGGGGTCAGGCTGGTAGTGGTGGTGTTTCTTGCTATTGAGCTGATAGAATAACTTCTTCTTCCCGTTGCCTAGCTGGTCCGCTGGGACTTCCTGTTTGCTGGGCTGGTACTGGTGGTGCTTCTTGCTGTTCAGCTGGTACTGTTGGGGCTGGGAGCGGTGCATCTGGATCAGGTCTGACCTGAGGTGGTTCTCAGCCTCCGGAGACGTCTCCTCGAATCCGGCAGGGATGCTGGATCTTCGTGCAAACGAGGGAAGCTGAAAAAGTTGGAAGACAATGGAAGGTTATTATTCTGGAAAAATGAAAGCACTCCTTTCATCTTTTAATGTTGGGGTTTAACTCACGAGGGAAATAGAAATGGCAAAAGACAACAAACAGGAATTTACCATAAGTCTACATTTATGCTGTGTTGCTTCTCATAACTAGTCCTCAGCCGTAGCCAGCAATCCAATCCAATTCAATAGGACATTATCAATCCCCTCAAGGGCAATTCAAAGACATTGTCGGAGCACAATAATACAATATCATTGCATAAATTATCCACATACTGTAGGCCTAAATGCAACACACAGGCCTTGGCTAATGGCTACATTTGTACATTGGGATTCAGATGTTATCGGCACATTCCATTAAGACATTCTAGTCCTTGGCTACCCTGGCATAAAGGACACAGACAACCAATCTATAACTTTGTGTGAGGAGAGCATCCAGTCAGTGCTCTCCTCCTGGGATTCCTTCCTCCATCTTCTCCGATCCCTCCCCCCTCCTTCCCTCTCCACTTCCCATGCATGACCCCCCCAGGCCATGAGAATGCTATTTCAGAAAGGGGCGGAAGACACTATGTCTGTGACCTCAGGGTCACTTAGGTGCCACTAGACATGTCACGCTTGATCCTTGATGTCAAACCACGTGTGGTTGTAGCAACGTGGTGTGTCTTTTAAAGGCCCACTTTTTACAGACATTTTTGAGGATTGTCAATCCTTGCTTCCATAGCTCCATCTATGAACTTGAGAGTGGTTACATTTCTCCAGCCTTATCCGTCAGCTTTGTAGCAAACTAAGTGGCAGGGCTGCCATTTTGTTTTGTTTTTCAAATTAAGGAGTGGGTCTTTAAAGGCTTGACAACTCGTAGTAATAAATGCAGTGGCTCTAAACCACTAGCCGTTTGTAATTAGATCTGGCTCCAAGTGTGTTCATACAAAATCCTCAACCTCAGGGAACTGTGAACTGTGTTCTGTTATTCTTTCACTTTTGCTTTGAATAATTCCGGAAAAGGCTAATTTTAGAGCTAACAAATTGCGAACGTGAAAATGGAATGGCATACCAAATTTCCCATAGGCAACATGGTTATTCATTTGGGGAAGAGAAAATAACACTTGAAAAATCTTAAAAGGGAAACAGCCATTTGCACGCTATTAGCATAAAATAAAATGAATGCGCTCAAGCAATACTTCCAGAGCCTGAGGCAACAAACTGGGTTTCATGATGAGTGTGTAGGCCAGACCAGCTGGAGGACCCCATACCTCTCTCTCTCCTAATGCAAATCTACTCAAAATAACCACAGCTATAATGACAGGGATCTCCAAAACACCTGACACTGGTGTGTCACAGGAACTACTGTTCTCTCTCTCTCTCTCTCTCTCTCTCTCGCTCTTTCTGCAGTTCAGTGGCATCACAACTGTAGTTCAGTGGCATGCCAACAGAATGGGGATACCTGACTGAAAATCCTGTTCTTTTTAAACAAATGGAACTATTAAACATAAAAACAATATGGACAATAAGGCGGGGATGATGATAGTTACCTGGACTAAGAGATGTTTTGGTTTTGGTCCACGTTTACGATATCCCATCAACTGTTCCTGTCTCTCTCTGTCAAAGATAATGAAAAAAACATAGATTTACCATGAGAGTGGATGTTGGCATGAAACGTAATCTTGTGTCATCATTGTTTTTGTTTTTTTACATATTGGCATACTGGTAGCTTTACAACATATTAATGAACTGCACATATTGACAGACATGTGCACAAACAAAACACAGTTATATCCCTCTATTGGTCTTATTACTAATTCCGTAGCATCTCTAGACCAATTTATTTTTCAAAAACCGAAATTAAATGCATTTGGATCTCTTCAAGGTTGAAAGTGGAATTTTGATTTTGAAGGCTAATGAAGACCCGAGTGTGACCTGCTGCAAAGCATTCTGGTCTGTCTGTATTTGCATAACTCTCTCCATAGTAATATGCCCATCATTCCATATTCTCATTATAATGGAGGAATTCAATTAGTTCTACAGCAGGGGAAGAATCTCCCCCTCTCTCTTCCACATCCTCTCCCACCGCCAGTCCTTACACCTCCCTATGGTTCTGTCACAGTCAAATCTTAATTAGGGTCACAAGGTGTGTATGAAATTGAATAAATACAAGGTTGAAGTGGGGTTTACTGAAAATGAAATAACTGCAACACAACAGCATCTACCCTGCATAAAGATTAGGTGACAAGGTGTGCATGAAATTGAATAAATACAAGGTTGAAGTAGGGTTTACTGAAAATGAAATAACTGCAACACAACAGCATCTAGCCTGCATAAAGATTAGGTGAACACAATGGTTGATTATTAACTATGTACATTTGAATATATTGGGTTGTATTCCCGAGTAAATTACACTCACTGAATAAATGAATGAATAACTACATTCCAGAGAACTATAGCCTACCAAGAATAACATTATATTTGTTTGGGTTTACAAAACTCTCCTCTACAAAAAGAAGGAGAGAGGTGTGCAGAACGTTATTCTTCTGTTGTGATCATATGCACAGTCATGTCCATATGAAATAATTGCTCCCTAGTTGAGGCCTTGAGTCATAACATGCTCGTAAATATAACCCACTAGCCCAGTGGCAGCTGGACTCGACGCACCCACACTGCTGCGCATTAGCGCATGTGGCTAACACACAGCATTAATGTAGTAGGCATACTATGCTACAGTATGAGTGTGTAAGCAAAACACTGAGCAAACTCGTGGTGACACGGCCTGTCCCCGTGAACTTTCTGCATCATAAAGCAATAACGTGGTGTGATTTTACACCGGAGACGTCCAGCGGGGCAACCTCCATTTACAGAAGATTTGGCAATTGCAACCTCCCATGTCGATTCCCCTCCCCCATCCCCCGGGACGAGAGCAGAGCGAGCCGAACACATAGGCCTCCTTCCCTCCCCACACAGCGCAGAGGCAGCGCTCTGAGGCCGACCGTCCAGCCCAGACACACACAAGGCCGCCGGGGGACTGGAGAATATGAGGTCGCCCACTGGAAATGCCGGAGAGCAGTGGATGTCAATCACGGTTTCCATAAATGTGATACCCATCCCCCGTCCTTTAGGCCTTCAGCCTTCTATGTATCTCCCTGTCCCCACACCGACGTGAAACACGGAGTGGTGGTGGCCTATGGGGCGGGTAGCAGGTTATCCCGTGGATGAGAGAGAGACCAGCCGCCTGCACCACGCAATGCTCATGTGATACATTGTTGGAGTGAAATGACTGCGACATACGTGGTCATTAACGCAATCAAGTATTGCATGTGATGTAGGCTATTTGTGAATTTGCTGCGCAAAATTGTTTAAGCCCTATAGGCTTTCGCACAGACATAATACTTTTATGCAGCCTTGCTTATAATCAACTATTGTAAATACTCCAAAGCTTTTAGCTAATACAAAGATTATTCCGATCAATAGTTATGAAATAAAATGTGGTTTAAAATATCCCATTGCGTTTGAATGTAGCCAAACGATAGTCCTAATCATTCGTCGCCTGAATCTTAAGGCTAATTGTTGAAATCAGCCCATGTTTCGGACTACACAAGAGTGGTTTTGTCATTGTATAGACTTTCACAATGATATATTCATGAATTGACTCCCAGGGACCAGACCACCAGAATACTACTAGGCCTATATGGACAGATTCGTAGTTTCTTCACAATAGCATCCCATCGCCGTTATTTCCTGCACCTGCACGACTTGCTCACTTTTGACAGCAGCCCAAGTCTTTGATTGTAATAGGCTACACAATAGGCCCGTACTCTCGTAAATTAGGCCTATAGGAATATTGCTAATGAAGGATATTAACTTCATACATATATTTACATAGTTTATTGATGGACAACCTCACACCGAATGTCTAATTTATTTTGTGAAAATGTAGCAGTTCATTGCATTGGACTAGCCTATATTAACTGCCATGCAGCGAAGCATGGACTCCTTGAGACCAGACCATGACAACAAGCCATGAGGTAGTCTAGGCTATTAAAATGCAGAATGCAGAATTTAATACTAAAACTATGCACACGTGCGCGTATCTAATCAATCCATACGCGTGTCTTTGGAGTTCTCCCAACATTCAAACACATCCCCCCATGGGAGGCTGTGTGGTGTATGAATAACATGCGTTGCTACCCACCGCCCCCCTCCTCTCGTGACCATATAAGGTCATGACTCAACTCGAGGCTGCTAGGCCATATCCAAAGACTCTCACCTGTTTTGGAACGCCACGAGAAGGCGCGGGTCAAGGATGTTTTCCTCGGGTTCCCATGTGTTGTATCTGTAGAAAGAACAGAAAAACATATGTAATTCATGTTGAGAAAAACAACATAGGCTATTCCCTTTTACAATATAGAGGCTAAGGTTGTCTCTCAATATATTATGGGTTATGAATTACATTCTGTTCTTGACTCTAGCCTACAATGTCGTTGCAATTGTCTTCATGCGTAAAGTAGCCTATCCACCAGCATGTTCCAAAAATGTGTTATAGCCTACTAATGGGTTAATCTCTGGGATGATTCACTACGTCTGGCAAGGGAAGCCCATTCCAAAACAAATGCGGATCATGCCTGCCAAATACCCCAAATAACCCTGGGTATGTCTCAAGTAGTCTATGCAAGAGAGAGAGAGAGAGAGAGAGAGAGAGAGAGAGAGAGAGAGAGAGAGAGAGAGAGAGAGAGAGAGAGAGCAGTACACAATTCAAAAGACTGGGTAGGGTCCCTGCTCTATCCAAACGCGAACGGTATAAAACCAATAATCTTTGCACTGTGCACCGAGTTACAGTCGGCCATTTTAACACCACTGTCTCGTAAATTCGCTGGCAGTGCAGCAATAATTAAAACGGGATTACATGGCTGTGCCTACCCCCTTCCCTCGCATAAATTAGTGAAGGCATCCGTATCGCTCTCTCTCTCTTTCTCGCTCTCTATACTCCCCTCTATCTCTCTTAAGCGCGCGCGCGCGTCCCCATTGCTGCCTTTCGAGCGAGGATTTATTTTTTTTGAAAAACAAAATCGGTTGCTGCCTGCAGAATCCACCTATGGGTACTATCTTGTGTCCGAGCATTTAAAATCATATGCGCAATTCAATGTTTCACACTTACTTGGGAGACCACCCTCTCCACTTTACCAGGTATTCTATTTTGCCCTGTAGGAGAAGGGAGAAGGAGAGAGATTTGGTGAGAAAACCGATAACATTCTAATTGAGCTCAACGCTATTGAAATGTGCATTGGTGAGAAGTTTTACCTTCCGAATGCGCTTCTTTTCGATGCCCTCCACCGCAAATACGTGCTCTCCGGCGGCAGGTAGCTCCATTCTGGCTTGAATCCTTTTGAAGCGAACGAACGTCGAAATAAGAACGGTTGATGCCTTCGTTCACTCGGTGCGTTCTCTCCTTTGGTAGTTTTCCAGTTATAAGAAACCAAATTGTATTCCCTCCTCCACTCCTCTCTTTCGCTCCTTCTCGCTCTCTCTGTCGCTCTGTTGCTCTCTCTCTCTCTCTCTCCTCTCTCTCACACACACACTCTCTCGCAGGGTCCTGGCTCGCAGGCAGTAAGCAGAAAGATATCCACAGTCCACACTAGCGGGGCTGCAAGAACACTTCATGCAATAGCCAGGCACATGACGTCAGAGCGAAGAGGGGGAGGTGAAAGGCAGAGGTTTGTCCCCTCCGTGTGTGCAGAGCAGAGTTGGACTGCAAGAGACAGGCAGCTATGGAAATAATGAAACCATTACCGTATAATTTACATCCACGGGCAAACAATACCCTTGTTGACAAAATATGTGTCCTATACCAGTTTCATTCGATCAGCTCAAGATGTATGTTGGATTGGAATCTTCCAATGCCATTTAGAAAAAGAAAATACAACATTTTTAGTTTGAAAACATTTTTCATGTTTAGGACTTTTCATAGGTGCATAACATGGTATTGATGCTTTATAGTCTATTTTCCCAGAAAAATATAGTTGTCAAATTGTATCATCAATTTGCTACGAATAGAATAGAATAGAATAGAATAGAAGGCGCAGGTGCAAAGTCTTCTCCGAATGTTGGGCACATAAGAGCCTGTCGATATGATGACCGTGTCTCTAAATGTAATAGATGCATTATGCAATGGAGTCGAGATGAATTGATCAAAATACGTTATCAATGCGTTTTCATAATGTAGCCTAAGAGCCGAAATTGGTCAGTGGGACAACACTTGTCAACCTTCAGCATAATATAAAACGTGTCGTTGTGGATGCTGAAAATGTTGAATAACTTACATTATTCAAAGGGAAATTGTGTAATATTTTAAGGTTTCCTAAAGGAAATGGCACGATTCAATGAAGAGCGGCATTCAGTGGCATTGTTTTAATGCGACCCCCGTAGGCTAGGCTATGCGTCATGTTCTTCACCGACGACCATAAGCTGCCTATTGACTTTACCTTTTGACTTTCAGGATCATATTCAAAGCAGTAGCCTGCTTGAAGTATTTGAAAATGTGGAGAGCCTATTGGTTATGAGGTTACCAAATATCTAGGTCATGCACTAGGCTACTCTACATCGAAACCAGTTTCATATGCTCCGGGCGTTCACAAATGCCATTTGAACATTGATAGAGACCAGACGGCTGCTGCAATCCATATTCTGGCCAATTTTATAATAAGCCATTTAGCAGACGCTTTTATCCAAAGCGACTTACAGTCATGCGTGCATACATTTTTTTTTTGTGTGTATGGGTGGTCCCGGGGATCGAACCCACTACCTTGGCGTTACAAGCGCCGTGCTCTACCAGCTGAGCTACAGAGGACCACACTTTAGGCTGTATATTAGCCATATATGGCTAAATGTGCTCTCTGAAAAAAATTGAATTCAATAATCTTTCAATAGGCTATTTCAATGCATGTCCAGAAAGATGCAAGCTATAGTAAAGCAACTTCATATGCTACCCTGCTGTGTCGGGTACTACTTCGTTTAATAGTTGTGCCATTAATATTTAGGCTACTCGTTTGTAGGAAATTAATGATTGATTAGACGACCGATAACACCATTGCGCATTTGGTGTACCAGCCGCAATGGTGATATATTTTGATCAGGTCTACCTCGAAACGATTAGACGAGGGGTAAATCGAGAAATCAACACCAAAATGCGAAGTATTCTGACACATAAAGCTTTTCCCTCTCAACTATAATTCAGCACCACAAGGGTTAATGCACGATCTTCCATAGAGCGGCAACCGCCAGCCTATTGCAACCAGGCACGATACAGCGCTGCCCTTCCTTATAAGGTAATGGATAGAAACAAGCGTAATATCACACGGTGTACTAATTAAAAGCCATATTTCACACTCGAAATACATACTGGCCGACTTCCTGATACCGCCTGCCGTAAAAGCGGTCGTTAAAACGACGGATTTGGATCATATTCACGGTTTTCATTTGCCCTTCAACTGCGGTCAGAGAGCGAATACGCCCTGCTCCCTTAGCAACAACATTCGGAGCGAAAGACAATTTAACTGGGACTATAGAGCCAATACAGCCCATAATTAAATGTCATAGGTAGAGCTCACGTTTTCCTATCGTTTGCGAATTTCCTGTCTTATTAGTTAAGCGTTTTAGAAACGAAATGCATGGCTGAAGGCAACATGAAGCCGTGGAGTGAAGACGATATCTATAATTTAGAGGTGTTATTTCTCAATGGCTGTTAAATTGTATATAGTAGTAGGCTACATGCATTCATTCCCCTTCCATGAGGTCATGTTAGTAGGGATGATTTTATGGCACATTGAAGGGAGCATTCATTCTGCATTGGCTGCTCCTGACGCAGCCATTCTGTAATGCTGCTGCCGACTTTTTCCCGATAAGAGTTTGATGGAATGTTGCAAGTGCATTTTTGTGTTGCCTCTCACGTCGATACAAACATCCAACTCAGCACAACCACATAGAATGTCTACACACTAACCTTGTATAATCACCACTGAACAGAAACGAACGACCCTATTAAAATAGGCTTAGAAACGCATTGCGCATAATACATTCTTGTTTCAGAGGGCATTTGTCTGTTTAAACTACGTGATATGGTTTTATCTTATAGTTTTTGTTTTCAAGTTAAACAAATGTCCCCCCATTTAATAAACCCTATTCCAGACTCACAAACTACTCTAGGCTGTGAGAATTCAGGTATAGGCTAAATCAACCAACCTACCAACCCTGCGAGAATTAGTAATCATTTGGGTGTGGTTGCACATTTGCAAGTAGACTGTTTTAATTGATTTTCTCACACCTTGATTACATTCAACGTTTCCCGCCATGTAGGCCTATAGCCAATGTTGTTCTCGACCCATATGACCATTATATCCATCTCTGAACACACAGGTGCAAAAACTCACTGGTTTGGCTCCAGGTTCTGAGGCATCTCTAGTCAATAGCTGTGCCAATAGTTTTAGGTAAAGGCAATCAACTTCGATTGTTCATTCCGACTAATAAATTATTCGGATGCCTAAATACAACCGTTTCTAATGAATATTGTTGGATGTGTAATGAAGATAGTAAGCCTTCCATTCCAACTTTCTGACAGTGTTTCTATAGCACCACATGGTTTATTTTATAGAGAGCATTTGGCCGTGTTGAAGCTAAACACTGTAAAATAATTATAGGCCACAGTTCGAGTTATGAAAGCAGCAATTGAACAAAAATATAACTTTAATTGATTAGAGTTTTTAAACAGATAATTGCACTCTCTACAGCCGGAATAGGCCTATGCGTAAAACGGTAGGTATAATGTGGCAATGCTGCTCGCAGTGTATCTCAAAGTTTCTCCATAAAATACATCCATAGACTAAGTCTATATAAGTTGTGTCTATTTGTGACCGGGTAAAGTATGCAATCTTGTAAGAACCGTGGACGATTTTTACCCACAATTAATAGGTTATATTATTTACACTAACTTCTCAAGTCTGGGACACAAAATACATAGTTGTTGTAGTGTAAAGCAACTGTAAAATAGACACAACAGCCGAGCCAAAAATATAGAATAAATGTTTTCAAATGAGCAATGGCATGGCACATGTTCTAAAAATGTAAAACATTTCTGCTACTGTTAAGCTATCAGATATGAAGGTCAAAATGCGGGGATTGCAACTCCTGTTGGCATGTTGGTGACGGTGTTACTGAAAACTAATGTTAGATATGCATGCACATACATGGGCCTGGGTTAGAATGTAGAAGCCTTTTGTTCCATCATCCCATGGGTAGCTCATTTATCATAGAATTGATGGTGGAAGCACTGTGCTATTTAATATATGAAATTACTGATGGTTTACCACTGTTTATCATACTGGGCTAAGCCTCTGTGCAGGAACATACTTAATAGAATACACAAATGCTGTAGTCTCATATGTTGTATTTCATTATTACTTATCTACATTTGTACTGGGTTGTAGACCTTCACTATACCTCAGATGGCAAGAGAGGCCTGCAGATCTCCAAGAAGTGAGAGAGTAAAAGAGATTGAGAAAGAGAAAGAGGTGTGTGTATGTGTGTGTATGTGTTCCTGTGTGCAAGTGTGTGTGTATCTGTGTGTGTTCAGCAGGGCCCAGGGTCAGGCTAAACCGTGATCTCTGCTCCCCTCACCGTGGGGAGTCATGAGGCGGTGAGGAGAGAGATGCTGGGTGAGATCCCAGACTGTGACCTTTACACAGCCTCATCCCAGAGCCTCTCTCTCTCTCCCGCTCTCAGCCTCTCTCTCACAGCCTGCCTGTATAATCATCCAACCCACAAAATGGTGTCCGCTTAGAGAGGGCTTGGCACTCGCAGTGCCCAGACAGTACCAACTGGGGAAATGGAGAGATCTGGGTAGCGGGGCATGGTGGGGCAGAAGAGGGAGAGAAGAAAATAGAAAGAGGAGAGAGTGAAGAGGGTAAAGAGAGGGAGAGGGAATGTAAAAAAGAGAAGGAGAAGAGGATTAGAAAGGGAGGGATGGGAGGAGGGAAAGAGGAGAGAAAAAGAGAGATGAGAGAAAGAGAGAGAGAGAAAGAGAGAAAGAGAAAGAGAGAGAGAGAAAGAGAGAGAAAGAGAGAGAGAAAGAGAGAGAGAGAAAGAGAGAGAAAGAGAGAGAAAGAGAGAAAGAGAGAGAGAGAGAGGCAGCAGCAGCAGTAACAGCAGCAGGACCACAGCGGATGCTTGCATTGCTCAGCCAAGCATCTGATTCATCCCTCTCAGAAAGATGGAAGAAAAGAGGATTGGATGAGGGGTAAGAGTGGAGGGGTAGAGGGGTAGAAGGAGGGGGGGGGGTATTACAAAAATGTTAAGAGGGCCCTACAGCTCAGTGGGCGGTCATTAAGCCCCCCTATCAACCAGGCTGATGTGGCAGGGAGAGGGGGAGACACACACAATTAGTAGGGGACGTTTTCCCTCTATGAGAATGCCGTTTGAGATTATTCAAGCTGTACACTGTATATCTGGCAACCTTGAATTACTTGGTTTTTCAACAATGTGGTTTCGCTTATTCCAAGCCTTGTTGAATTAGCATCTCTATTATAGGGAAGGATGTGATTTTGTTTGCACGCTTGGAAAAAAGCATAATCAATGCCTTGTAATCACTGCATTATTTTTGATAAATTCTGTCACAGTAGAACATGCCAAGTTAACCTATATGAATTCATTGAAAATGATATGATAATACAGCTGGTCATTTTAAATCCAAACTCCTAGCATTTGGGTTTTAATGCAGCTACCTCCCTTCATCTTGGTTTGTTTCTGACATATGTTCAATTATGATAATGGTAACAAATGAAAGCCATTAGTATCCAATTAATCTTGGCCGCCTAAGATGTTAAAGGCCCAGCGCAGTCAAAAACGTGATTTTCCTGTGTTTTATATATACACTGCTCAAAAAAATAAAGGGAACACTTAAACAACACAATGTAACTCCAAGTCAATCACACTTCTGTGAAATCAAACTGTCCACTTAGGAAGCAACACTGATTGACAATACATGTCACATGCTGTTGTGCAAATGGAATAGACAACAGGTGGAAATTATAGGCAATTAGCAAGACACCCCCAATAAAGAAGTGGTTCTTCAGGTGGTGACCACAGACCACTTCTCAGTTCCTATGCTTCCTGGTTGATGTTTTGGTCACTTTTGAATGCTGGCGGTGCTTTCACTCTAGTGGTAGCATGAGACAGAGTCTACAACCCACACAAGTGGCTCAGGTAGTGCAGCTCATCCAGGATGGCATATCAATGCGAGCTGTGGCAAGAAGGTATGCTGTGTCTGTCAGCATAGTGTCCAGAGCATGGAGGCGCTACCAGGAGACAGGCCAGTACATCAGGAGACGTGGAGGAGGCCGTAGGAGGGCAACAACCCAGCAGCAGGACCGCTACCTCCGCCTTTGTGCAAGGAGGAGCAGGAGGAGCACTGCCAGAGCCCTGCAAAATGACCTCCAGCAGGCCACAAATGTGCATGTGTCTGCTCAAACGGTCAGAAACAGACTCCATGAGGGTGGTATGAGGGCCCAACGTCCACAGGTGGGGGTTGTGCTTACAGCCCAACACCGTGCAGGACGTTTGGCATTTGCCAGAGAACACCAAGATTGGCAAATTCGCCACTGGCGCCCTGTGCTCTTCACAGATGAAAGCAGGTTCCTGCAAGAGGAAGGCATTGATGCTATGGACTGGATCGCCCATTCCCCAGACCTGAATCCAATTGAGCACATCTGGGACATCATGTCTCGCTCCATCCACCAACGCCACGTTGCACCACAGACTGTCCAGGAGTTGGCGGATGCTTTAGTCCAGGTCTGGGAGGAGATCCCTAAGGAGACCATCCGCCACCTCATCAGGAGCATGCCCAGGCGTTGTAGGGAGGTCATACAGGCACGTGGAGGCCACACACACTACTGAGCATCATTTTGACTTGTTTTAAGGACATTACATCAAATTTGGATCAGCCTGTAGTGTGGTATTCCACTTTAATTTTGAGGGTGACTCCAAATCCAGACCTCCATGGGTTGATACATTTGATTTCCATTGATAATTTTTGTGTGATTGTGTTGTCAGCACATTCAACTATGTAAAGAAAAACGTATTTAATAAGATTATTTCATTCATTCAGATCTAGGATGTGTTGTTTAAGTGTTCCCTTTATTTTTTTGAGCAGTGTATTTCCACACTATGAGGTTGGAATGATACTGTGAAATTGTGTAAGAGCTGTTTGAAAAGACCGCCTGAAATTTCTGCTGTTTTGGTGGGATGGAGTTACAGTGATGCCTGTAAATTAGTTAATAGACAAATAAGAAAGCGAGTTCCAAACCTCTCTGCCAATAACAGTTCATTTTCAGTTTCCCCCTCCCCACTTAGACCACTCCCGGATAGTCCAAGCAAAATTCTTGCTTGAGAAATTGCTCTTTGCTAAGAAGCTATTTGTGTTTCTTTTTGACCATTTTAATTGAAAACAATCACAGTAAGGAACTTAATTGTTACCCAGAAATGATTTGATATTAGAGAAAAACGTCTACATTCGACCTTTAATGCAGCCTACAGCCTCTGCATCAGGCTGTATGGGCTGTGTGTATTAATGCAGGAGGGCAGTGGAAATTCCTCCTCCAGTGTCTTTGTCAGGCCCATTGTTGTCGTGGGCGGCTGGTCTATGGAGAGGAGCTCTCTATGAGGGTGGGCTGCCTCACTTTCCTCCCTGCCTGCCTGTCGTCGTGTGGGGCTTGCTCAGTCACCCCCCCTCCACCCCTAACACTCCACCCCTCCTGCGACCCCCCTCTACTCCCACACCCAGGAGTCTGTGCAGGGGGTGTGTGGGTGGGAGTGAGGGAGAGCTGGGAGGGGGGCTGATAGAGAGCGCCATGCTCCCCGGGGATGGGGTGGGGGGTCTAGTAGGGTGTTTGTGGTGGAATCCGCTGCAGCAGACGTGTCAATACTGTATCGAGCCACCGCTATGCTGGCCTGGGCTGCAGTCTCTGGATTCTACAGCCGAGACTGAGCAGGCATAACACACAAATATAGAATGAATAGATACAGACTACTGCCCTCAGTGATACATATGTAGCAAATGCAGTTTCCCACAGCAGTTGTGAGGCAATGTATGTTTACATGTTTGACCGTTAAGACGTGGTTTCATCTTTATGAACTACAGCCCACTGTCTCTTTGTTCTTGTAACATGGAGTGGGTCCATTCATTAG
This sequence comes from Coregonus clupeaformis, assembly GCF_020615455.1. NCBI lineage: Eukaryota > Metazoa > Chordata > Actinopteri > Salmoniformes > Salmonidae > Coregonus > Coregonus clupeaformis. Next base: position 3,525,496 of record NC_059198.1, on the reverse strand, counting down.
TGTCGCAGGCTGACATCCCGTAACCAGAGCTCTTTCTTCAGATTCACTTCCTCTTCCTGGCTCCTATTATGTTAATGATGAGTGGCATAGCTAGGCCCGTCGTCTTTGGCTGAGTGCTTATAATCCTTGTTGTCTTCCCCCTCCGTCTCTTGGGACGGCTTATTTGCTTGTTTTAATTGCATTTTAATTTACAATAGCCTGGAAAGTCTCTCTCTCTCTCTCTCTCTCTCTCTCTCTCTCTCTCTCTCTCTCTCTCTCTCTCTCTCTCTCTCTCTCTCTCTCTCTCTCTCTCTCTCTCTCTCTCTCTCTCTCTCTCTCTCTCTCTCTCTCTCTCTCCTCTCTCTCTCTCTCTCTCTCTCTCTCTCTCTCTCTCTCTCTCTCTCTCTCCTCTCTCTCTCTCTCTCTCTCTCTCTCTCTCTCTCTCTCTCTCTCTCTCTCTCTCTCTCTCTCTCTCTCTCTCTCTCTCTCTCTCCTCCTCCCTCCCTCCCTCCCTCCCTCCCTCCCTAATAACAACGTCAAGCGCAGCCCACACCGTGTCTCCAAGTCAACACAACAAACCAGCAGGTATATATCACAACCTGGTTTACTCTATAGTGGATATGAGAGGTCAGTGGCGGATCAAAAACAATCAACTGTCTGGCCAGATAGAATAGACAGCGAGAGTGGCTGGATGTTAGAAGTCGATGATGTAGATGAAAAGAGCAAGTGTAATAAGAGGAAGGGTGAAGGGGAGAGGAGAGGAGGCAGACAGACAAGTTTAATGTGCCGGCCTATCTATATGGAAATTCAGTCACTCTGGCTCCCGCCCTGCTGATTTTTTTATATCATACTGGATTTTGATTGGCTTCTGGGAAAGCAAAGAGGAGTTCAGAAGAATGGTACAGAGATAAGACTGGCTTTCTTATTTGGGCAAAGAGCACAATGCGGATTAGAGATTGGTATTACATCTATAGAGACAGTAGGGCTGGGGTAGGAGGACTGACGTTTTGTTTCAATCATTTAGAAATTTGCAGTCCACTGCGTTTTGGGATTGGCACACAAGAAACAAAGACATGGATGAATGGATTTGTTTTCTCTCTTTTTCCCTCTCTCTTTACTGTGTCAGTACTTCCTCCCACTTTCCTCCTCTCATGTTTACCTACACCTGAGGCTGATGTCCTACGGCGCCTCGCTCTCTCTCTCTCTCGCACTCTCTCTGTATGTGCATGCTTTTGTGCCTATGCGTGCACATGCATGTGTGTGTCTGTGTGTCTCAGCCACTCATCAGCCTGACATACATTGTAACACGCATTAGAAAAAAAAGAGAAATAAATCACTGTCATGGCCCATAGTGAAGTGTCACTCTCAGTCAATCTGTCCCCTCTTTCACCTAGCACACCCTTCCAGTGGCATCCATATACCAGCTGACCAACAATAGAGACCCTGCTTCATAATGTGCTTCCCAAGACAAAGAGACAACATACCACAGATACAGTGGAGGCTGCTGAGGGGAGGAAGGCTCATAATAATGCCTGGAATGGAGTTGATGGAATGGTATCAAACACATCAAACACATGGTTTCCATGTGGTGGTTACCATTCCATTGACTTCATTCCAGCCATTATTATGAGCTGTCCTCCCCTCAGCAGCCTCCACTGCACAGAAATAAGAAAGCACTACACAGTAAGCAATGAAAGCTGATACATTTTAAGCTGTAAAGGTCTTATTCAGCAAAGTGTTTAATTGATAACGACGCTATGGGTGTTTTCGATATAAATATATTAGAGCAGGACAGAGGGTATTCACCAGGATAGAAGGATTGCATTGGTTATTTCAAGCCTCTCAAATGGTGTGCGCCCCAAATGGCACCCTATTCCCTTTATAGTGCACTACTTTGGACCAGGGCCCTGGTCAAATGTAATGCACTATATAGGGAATATGGTTTAATTTGGGACTCACCCAAGGTCTCCAATATTGTTTCTATATGACATACTGTATGTCTCATGTCTGTCTGTGATGGATATTTAAAGGGAGAGGTATGGATTTTCTCCCCCATTCAACTTAATGGTAAATCAATAGCCCAGCTGGATAAAAGATGGGAGACCGAATTGAAGTGGAAACACAGAAAAAATATAAATAAATATATATTTAAACTGCTGTTTTTAATCTAATAGTCTGGTTTATGTTTTTATTTTGGTTATTATTTTACTGAGCACCAACATCCTATCACTGTAAGTAAATTGGTTGGGGCCTCCCGAGGGGCGCAGCGGTCTAAGGCACTGCATCGCAGTGCTAGAGGTGTCACTACAGACCCAGGTTCGATCCCAGGCTGTGTCGCAGCCGGCCGCGACCCATGAGGCTCCGCACAATTGGCCCAGCGTCGTCCGGGTTAGGGGAGGGTTTGGCCAGCCGGGGTGTCCTTGTCCCATTGTGCTCTAGAGATTCCTTGTGGCGGCCAGGCGCATGCAAGCTGACTTTGGTCACCAGCTGTACGGTGTTTCCTCCGACATATTGGTGTCGCTGGCTTCCGGGTTAAGCGAGCAGTGTGTCAAGAAGCAGTGGAGCTTGGCGGGGTCGTGTTTCGGAGGACACATGGCTCTCGACCTTCGCCTCTCCCGTGTCTGTACGGGAGTTGCAGCGATGGGACATGACTGTAACTACCAATTGGATATCACAGAAGAAAAACATTTCAAAGTATAATTGGTTGGATAGTTGGTGGTTTGAATGTTGGAGGTTATTCTGTTGGCCGGAACATACAGAATGTTGTAGGGAGAAATGCAGTATAAAGCAGGAACATTCTTTACAGAACAGAGTGAAGTTTCTGTGTGTAGAAGTGCGTTTCCTGTTTGTTTGGATTGGGAATGTGTACGTGTGTATGTTTGCGCTCGCGTGTGTATGTATGTACAGTGGTGTGAAAAAGTGTTTGCCCCCTTCCTGATTTCTTATTTGTTTGCATGTTTGTCACACTTAAATGTTTCAGATCATCAAACAAATTTAAATATTAGTCAAAGTAACACACGTAAACACAAAATGCAGTTTTGAAATGAAGGTTGTTATTATTAAGGGAAAACAAAATCCTGTGTGAAAAAGTGTTTGCCCCCCCTGTTATAACACAACTCAACTGTGGTTTATCACACCTGAGTTCAATTCCTCTAGCCACACCCAGGCCTGATTACTGCCACACCTGTTCTCAATCAAGGAATCACTTAAATAGGACCTGCCTGACAAAGTGAAGTAGACCAAAAGATCCTCAAAAGCTAGACATCATGCAGAGATCCAAAGAAATTCAGGAACAAATGAGAAAGAAAGTAATTGAGATCCATCAGTCTGGAAAAGGTTATAAAGCCATTTCTAAAGCTTTGGGACTCCAGCGAACCACAGTGAGAGCCATTATCCACAAATGGCGAAAACATGGAACAGTGGTGAACCTTCCCAGGAGTGGCCGGCCGACCAAAATTACCCCAAGAGCGCAGCGACGACTCGTCCAAGAAGTCACAAAAGACCCCACAACAACATCCAAAGAGCTGCAGGCCTCACTTGCCTCAGTTAAGGTCAGTGTTCATGACTCCACCATAAGAAAGAGACTGGGCAAAAATGGCCTGCATAGCAGAGTTCCAAGACGAAAACCACTGCTGAGCAAAAATAACATTAAGGCTCGTCTCATTTTTGCCAGAAATCATCTTGATGATCCCCAAGACCTTTGGGAAAATACTCTGTGGAATAACGAGACAAAAGTTGAACTTTTTGGAAGGTGTGTGTCCCATTACATCTGGCGTAAAAGTAACACCGCATTTCAGAAAAAGAACATCATACCAACAGTAAAATATGGTGGTGGTAGTGTGATGGTCTGGGCCTGTTTTGCTGCTTCAGAACCTGGAAGACTTGCTGTAATAAATGGAACCATGAATTCTGCTGTCTACCAAAAAATCCTGAAGGAAAATGTCCAGCCATCTGTTCGTGACCTCCAGCTGAAGCGAACTTGGGTTCTGCAGCAGGACAATGATCCAAAACACACCAGCAAGTCCACCTCTGAATGGCTGAATAAAAACAAAATTAAGACTTTGGAGTGGCCTAGTCAAAGTTCTGACCTGAATCCTATTGAGATGCTGTGGCATGACCTTAAAAAGGCAGTTCATGCTCGAAAACCCTCCAATGTGGCTGAATTACAACAATTCTGCAAAGATGAGTGGGCCAAAATTCCTCCACAGCGCTGTAAAAGACTCATTGCAAGTTATCGCAAATGCTTGATTGCAGTTGTTGCTACTAAGGATGGCCCAACCAGTTATTAGGTTGTAGGGGGCAATCACTTTTTCACACAGGGCCATGTGGGTTTGGATTTTGTTTTCCCTTAACAATAACAACCTTCATTTCAAAACTGCATTTTGTGTTTACTTGTGTTATCTTTGACTAATATTTAAATTTGTTTGATGATCTGAAACATTTAAGTGTGACAAACATGCAAACAAATAAGAAATCAGGAAGGGGGCAAACACTTTTTCACACCACTGTATGTGCACGTGTGTACGCACAAGCCTACATGCATGTGAGAATCCTGTCAGCTTGCAGTTGTCTGACATCATGTTCCGACAGGGATATTTCCATGGGCCCGGCGAAGGGAAGGGAGGAGGAACAGGTTGTTACCATGACATGGATTTCACTGCATTTTCCGATGTTGCTGAAATATGGGAGAGGAACAGAACAGTAACTAATTCTGGGAAACAGAATAGTACAGGCAGAGATGAAAACATGAGAGGAGAGGAGAGGAGAGAAAAAGAAAACAGTAGACCTACCACAGTGGTCGTGAACCCATGCTGGATGACATAGGAGAAATGGATTGATCGTCTCAGAAGCCTTTCCATGATCTCAGTCTCCTCTCTCTTCCTATCTTTCACACAACAACCAGCAGCAACACACCCTTGCGTGAGTCACCAGCCATTCAGTCACCACACTCACACTGAGTGGCCTTTGCTTTGTGTAGGGGTCAAGGAATCACACTAAATCCGGTTTAATCATTTCTACCACCATAGCTGATAGCCTGTGTCACATTTTCCTGTTCTTCTCTCACTCTGAGGTGGTAGCTTGGTTCCATATCTGTGTGTGCTGTCTTTCCTACTCCTTTGGTAAGTGTCATGCCAACAACCATAGGAGTTGGCTATAGAGCACAAACAGATCTAGGACCAGGCTAGGGAGGTGGAAGGTGGAGATGGAAGATGACTAGATGATTTAGGTACAGTGCCTTCAGAATGTATTCACACCCCTTGACTTGTTGCACATGCTGTTGTGTTACAGCCTGAATTTAAAATGGATTAAATTGATATTTTGTGTAACTGGCCTACACACAATACCCCATAATGTCAAAGTGGAATTTTGTTTTTAGATTTTTGTTAAACGAATTCATTAAAAAAGAAAAGCTGAAATGTCTTAAGTCAATAAGTATTCAACCCCTTTGTTATGGCAAGCCTAAATATGTTAAGGAGTAAAAATGTGCTTAACAAGTCACACAATAAGTTGCATGGACTCACTGTGTGCAATAATAGTGTTTAACATGATTTTTGAATTACTACCTCATCTGTGTACCCCACACATACAATTATCTGTAAGGTTGAGCAGTGAATTTCAAAACACAGATTCAACCATTGGCGTCGGCTAATGGGGATCCTAACAAATCAAATCAAAGACCAGGGAGGTTTTCCAATTTCTCGCAAAGAAGGGCACCTATTGGTAGATGGGTAAAAAAAAAAAAAAAAGACATTGAATATCCCTTTGAGCATGGTGAAATTATTAATTACACTTTGGATGGTGATCAATACACCCAGTCACTACAAAGATAAAGGCGTCCTTCCTAACTCAGTTGCCGGAGAGGAAGTAAACCGCTCAGGGATTTCACCATGAGGCCAATGGTGACTTTAAAGGACATGGGAGTTTTTTTGGATAAAAGGAAATGGAATAAGATAAGCACAGGCAAAATCCTCGAGGAATACCTGGTTCAGTCTGTTTCTGGCAAGACTTGAAAAGGGCTGTCTAGCAATGATCAACAACCAACTTGACAGAGCTTGAAGAATTAAAAAAAGAATAATTACAAATATTGTACAATCCAGGTGTGCAAAGCTCTTAGAGACGTACTCAGAAAGACTCACAGCTGTATTCGCTGGCAAAGGTGATTCTAACATGTATTGACTCAGAGGTGTGAATACTTATGTAAATGAGATATTACTGTATTTTATTTTAAATACATTTGCAAAAATGTCTAAAAATTTGTTTTCACTTTGTCATTATGGGGTATTGTGTGTAGATGGGTGAGAAAAAAAGATATATTTAATCCATTTTGAATTCAAGCTGTAACACAACAAATGTGGAATAAGTCAAGGGGGATGAATACTTTCTGAAGGCACTGCATGATGCAGATTGCAGCAACAGTGCCATTGTTCCTGCATATCTCTCCACTCTTGTCCACATACACTCCCAGCCAGTCAGACAATGCTTCTCATTGTCTCCCCTGTGCCGACATTGGAGAGCCCTCTCCTGGGTAGCTCCCTAGGCCAGGCCCCCTGGTTCCTGGAGCTCATTCTATGCTAGCTGATGTTTGGTGAGCGTTCTGGCACAAATAAAATGGTTGCCGTGCATCACCCCGGTGGGTGCCACACATTGGTGGTGGATGAGGTGAGTTTCCCCCTTACTATGTAAAGTTCTTTGAGTACCTCAGTTGGTAGAACGGTCTATATAAATCCAATCCATTATTATTGTCATTAAAGGCTCTTCATATCTTAAAAGGGCAGAGGAGAAAAAATATCTGATGCAATTTCAATGTGATTCAATGGTTTTGTCTCTAATGTCATTTGAATACAAATGGGTCAGATAGAGAGATGGAGAGAGGAGGAAATGTTACTCCTCTAGGATCATGACAAAGCTATTGGCAACGTTAAAAAATAAACGTTGAGTTGAACGACGCATGAAAATGTTACACATAGTGATGTTGTTCTGTTATTCATGTATCTTCTCTCTCACACTGACACCTTGATCAGTGCAGGTGTGAATGTGTTTGTCTTCAATGCCACAAGCCACAGGATGTGCCTCACCTCTGCAAACACACTCACTCACACACACTGCAATGTTCACTGTTGTGCTGGCTGTACTCATGCATGGGCAGATTTTAGATTGGAGCTGATGGCACACACACACAACACTGTGTTTCTTCTCCTTCTTGTCCTCCATGTGTATTTATATGTATATATATATGTATATTGTATGCGCACATGACTGTAAGTCGCTTTGGATAAAAGCGTCTGCTAAATGGCATATTATTTATTATTATTTATTTGTGGTCTTTGTCAGTTTGATGGGTGAGAGAGGTTGGGGGTGGGAGGTATGATGTTAATCTAACACTTAAGAGTTTAGAATCAACACACACACCCTCCCCTCCCCAATCCTGCTTGACAGTGTGCTTCACACACACACACCCTTAATCTTGCACACACCACGCTCACCCACACACACACACACCACGCTCACACACACACACACACACACACGCACGCGCACGTGCACGCACGCACGCACGCAGGCATATTTTCCTTGTATGGTCAGCTCTTGCTGTTGACAGCAGATTGAGAGGCAGGCATAGAGACGGCATGTTTGAGTAGAGATGGGTCATTTAGCACCATATACACATGCCTCTACTGTTTACAGCCTGGGTAACCTGAGAGACAGTTTACAGTAGAAAACCTGACGGCTGTGTCACAGACCATCCCTTCCCTACTGTACACTTACTTTCTCTTTGACACGAAAGCGCTAGCTACTTAAAAGAAGACTGCTTTCAGGAACATGTGGGGAATTTGAGGGAACCGATAAGAAGGGGAAAAAGCAGCGTTTGAAGATGAACATAAACAGCTTTAGTCCCTCAATACTTCATAGCCACTGCATGAGGCACTCAGAAATCACATCATTAAAAATGAATGAAAAATATTGTATTTTTTTTTACAAACCTCTTTCAGCAGGTGTTTACCGGGTTGCACTGGAGAAGCATAACAAGCAATATTGGTAGTTACCAAATATAATTGAACACAGGGTGACTGTCTGGTAGAAAATAGTTATTTTGTTTATGCTGTGGTCCTCTGTAGCTCAGCTGGTAGAGCACGGCGCTTGTAACGCCAAGGTAGTGGGTTCGATCCCCGGGACCACCCATACACAAAAAATGTATGCACGCATGACTGTAAGTCACTTTGGATAAAAGCGTCTGCTAAATGGCATATTATTATATTATGCTCCTGACAACAGAGGAATGATTAGGTCATTATTAAGTAATTACCTAAATTACCATGTCATTGGAATGTAAATAGCAGGTAAATAGCAGGCCGTAAAAAGTAACAACGTTATAAAACTGTTGTTGAGCTACACAGAGATGACCTCGTCTCAGAGTGAGGTTGCATTGGCATTATTGATTTCATCACAGCTTAAATTATTGGAAATATTGAATTATGGATGGACACATGCAGAATGAGTTTGTAATTAAACACTCCCTAGAGTGTGTTTGGGGTCTGAGTCTGAGTCTCCAGAATTACAAATCAACCCTATAAGGAGGAAACCAGATAACAGTAGAACATCCATATTAGGAAGTCTTTCGATTTCAGGCAAAAAGCAGAGCAACGGAATCTCAGAAGGGCTAGGAATTCTGAAAGTAAAGAGGTCTTACCATTTCACATGTGTATAGGTCTTATCATTTCACATGTCACCACAGCAGGTGCATGAAGCAGTTTTTCTTCAATTACCTAGTAGCCTACTCACTGCCATTCCTAGAACTGTTCTAGTCAAAGATACCTTGTACATTTTGTATCCTTATCTTTTATATACATATAGCTGTTAGGATTGGTTTTGTTGAGGTGTCTTTCTCAGTCTAATACAGCATTGAGTTCCTTGTTACATTATGTTTCCATAATGCTGCATTTTATAAATACACCCAAATAATTTTTGCTAGACATGGTAATAAATCACATGATCTTTCAGAGGGAAATGACTTTGATTCCTCTCCTAGTTATTCTGTATCCAATCTCATTTATCTAGCTTTAGGAGCTTTGTATTTCCTCAGGCTGCATTTCCATGACACACGGTGATCCGCACGGCACGTTACAAAGACAAAGGTTTGACAAGCATTAAAAACCGTGAAAACACAGGCTCAACAGGTTCCACTTCCCTCCTGAATCCCCACGAATGAAACAATTCACTTGATGTGGGAATTCATAAGAACACTGGTGGAGGCGGCACCCTGAGTATCTATCCTTTGCAGAGGTTGCACACACACACACAAACACACGCACACACACACACACACACACACAAACACACGGTGAGCTGCGAGAGAGGAGGCCATTAAAATACACTACGGAAAATGAGATTTGGGGAGCCCTGTGAAAAACGATGCGTGTAATCATCTCTTTCCTCCTCAGTTTATCTGCCGAGGATTTGGAGGAGGCTTTAAGGTTTTCCACCCCGTGGCCTCCTCAGCCTCCCCCGTACTCAGCATTAATATTCATGCTTATTCTCTCGCTCTCTCTCTGTATGAGTTTTGTTATTTTGAATATACAATATACAGACTCTCTAGCGGTTTCTATTGTCATGAATAAACAGAGACTGGATTATCATTATGAATTCATAGACACTGCAGGAGTTGTGCTGTTATGAATATATAGTCTAGAATCAGTGTTTGGTTGTTGTAGACTGGATGTACATAAGGAATGTTTTGGGTTGAGTGTTGTGGAAAGGTGAGTCAGAACGAAAGAGAGAGATCCCTTGTTTCACTTCTTGTTTTTTGGTTTCTAATTAACTTCCTGAGAGAGGGGGGAGGGAGGGGGAGACAGAGAGAGAAGCAGACATAGAGAGAAGGGAGAGAGAGATAGAGTGTAATGTTTACTGTTCATTTTTTATTTCCCTTTTGTTTATTATCTATTTCCCATGCCAATAAAGCAATTTGAATTGAATTGAATTGAATATATATATATATATATATATATATATACAGTGGGGGAAAAAAGTATTTAGTCAGCCACCCATTGTGCAAGTTCTACCACTTAAAAAGATGAGAGAGGCCTGTAGTTTTCATCATAGGTACACGTCAACTATGACAGACAAAATGAGAAAAAATCCAGAAAATCACATTGTAGGATTTTTTATGAATTTATTTGCAAATTATGGTGGAAAATAAGTATTTGGTCACCTACAAACAAGCAAGATTTCTGGCTCTCACAGACCTGTAACTTCTTCTTTAAGAGGCTCCTCTGTCCTCCACTCGTTACCTGTATTAATGGCACCTGTTTGAACTTGTTATCAGTATAAAAGACACCTGTCCACAACCTCAAACAGTCACACTCCAAACTCCACTATGGCCAAGACCAAAGAGCTGTCAAAGGACACCAGAAACAAAATTGTAGACCTGCACCAGGCTGGGAAGACTGAATCTGCAGCTTGGTTTGAAGAAATCAACTGTGGGAGCAATTATTAGGAAATGGAAGACATACAAGACCACTGATAATCTCCCTCGATCTGGGGCTCCACGCAAGATCTCACCCCGTGGGGTCAAAATGATCACAAGAACGGTGAGCAAAAATCCCAGAACCACACGGGGGGGACCTAGGGGGGACCTAGTGAATGACCTGCAGAGAGCTGGGACCAAAGTAACAAAGCCTACCATCAGTAACACACTACGCCGCCAGGGACTCAAATCCTGCAGTGCCAGACGTGTCCCCCTGCTTAAGCCAGTACATGTCCAGGCCCGTCTGAAGTTTGCTAGAGTGCATTTGGATGATCCAGAAGAGGATTGGGAGAATGTCATATGGTCAGATGAAACCAAAATAGAACTTTTTGGTAAACTCGTCGTGTTTGGAGGACAAAGAATACTGAGTTGCATCCAAAGAACACCATACCTACTGTGAAGCATGGGGGTGGAAACATCATGCTTTGGGGCTGTTTTTCTGCAAAGGGACCAGGACGACTGATCCGTGTAAAGGAAAGAATGAATGGGGCCATGTATCGTGAGATTTTGAGTGAAAACCTCCTTCCATCAGCAAGGGCATTGAAGATGAAACGTGGCTGGGTCTTTCAGCATGACAATGATCCCAAACACACCGCCCGGGCAACGAAGGAGTGGCTTCGTAAGAAGCATTTCAAGGTCCTGGAGTGGCCTAGCCAGTCTCCAGATCTCAACCCCATAGAAAATCTTTGGAGGGAGTTGAAAGTCCGTGTTGCCCAGCGACAGCCCCAAAACATCACTGCTCTAGAGGAGATCTGCATGGAGGAATGGGCCAAAATACCAGCAACAGTGTGTGAAAACCTTGTGAAGACTTACAGAAAACGTTTGACCTGTGTCATTGCCAACAAAGGGTATATAACAAAGTATTGAGAAACTTTTGTTATTGACCAAATACTTATTTTCCACCATAATTTGTAAATAAATTCATTAAAAATCCTACAATTTGATTTTCTGGAATTTTCTTTCTCATTTTGTCTGTCATAGTTGACGTGTACCTATGATGAAAATTACAGGCCTCTCTCATCTTTTTAAGTGGGAGAACTTGCACAATTGGTGGCTGACTAAATACTTTTTCCCCCCCACTGTATGTATATGTATATATATATATATATATATATATATATATATATATATATATATATATATAGATAGAGAGAGAGAGAGAGAGATATGACTCATCACTCTAGTGACTAGCCTCAGTGACTAGTTCACCCAGAACCATTCTGGCTATCTCTCAACAACAAACTCAACATCAACAACATATTACACCATGTAATTATTTTTCTTCACATAGTAATTTTGTTCTCTATTCAAAACAAAATAAGTTCCTAAATATGTCTCTCTCTCATGATATTCATAGGAAACCAAGAGAGGCAGATGTAGTGTTAACCTACATACAGTATGTAAAAGCCCAGCTGTCTACCGGTACAGCAGCACGCTGCAGCTACTCTACAGAGTGAAACCACACTGACAGCCACCACAGCAGATAACAGCTAATGAAACACCCAGAGAGAGAGAGAGAGAGAGAGAGAGCGCTCACAGGCCAAGGCCAATGTAAAGGCAACTGCAATATTTTGGCACAACAAGCACTATAGTTGCATGGAGTTAGTTGACAGGGGGTGATACAACTAGAAGATATTGCAGACTTTTGGATACTTTTGGACACTCACAAACACACACAGTCACACACACTAATAAAAAACACACACACACATACAAATGTAATGTTACCCCCAAGCCCACACACCAGCAAACACAAACCACTGACTTAATCTCATACACGTGCCTTTACACACACACACACCTCCCTCTTTCACATGCAAATCAGTGTTTAATCTCAGTGCCTTAATAGAGAACCATGGCAACAGAGACAGCCCTAATGAAGCCGAGGCTCAGGTTAAAAGCTGCCTGCATGTTGCCACCACTCACATTCAATCAACAGCATATACATACACACATTCACTCAGAAACACACGTGCACACGCACACTTTCTATAGCAGCTTATAAAACCCTCAGCTGTGTTCATTGTCATGTGACTATGACTCTAGATTCTGCCGCTCTTATTTCCAGCTATATTAAAGCTATTAGGAGAACACATGTTCCAGACCAGACCTCGACCGCACTGCAGACTGATGAAAACTACTGCCAGACAAGACCCAGATCACACTGCACTGATGATAACTACTGCCAAACAAGACCCAGATCACACTGCACTGATGATAACTACTGCCAAACAAGACCCAGATCACACTGCAGACTGATGAAAACTATTGCCAGACAAGACCCAGATCACACTGCAGACTGATGAAAACTATTGCCAGACAAGACCCAGATCACCCTGCAGACTGATGATAACTACTGCCAGACAAGGCCCAGATCACTGCAGACTGATGAAAAATATTGCCAGACACATACAGGCATTTACTGTCATGCCTGACAATTATACAGAGAGAGAGGCACACACACAGAGAGAAATAGATAGAAAGAGAGAGCGAGGGAGATAGAGAGAGGGAGAGAGATAGAGAGAGGGAGAGAGATAGAGAGAGGGAGATGATCTATTTAAAATAGAAAACGTACAAACGTAGACCGTGACAGTCCTTCTGGCATGTCTGAAAGCTTCGTGTACAGAAGTGTATTATCATTCATTCATATTTTGTTGATATATAATCCGAGTCAGGGCTTTACAGTAAGATTGTCATCTGGTGGCTGGGCTGGGGACTAAAAACACATGTGCATGTCTCCAACACTTCATTGATTTTACAAATAATTCCCACCTCTCCTACACTGGAGGTTGGGGGATGGCATACAAGGAAATGTTCAATTCTCAGTCCTTTTGTTCTATTTTCATATTATTATTATTACTTTTATTTTATTTGTTTACGCATATGCATGATGTACACATAGCCTTAAGTATGGTAGGTGTTAACGTGGGGAAACAACATAACCCGTCAACACTAGAACCACACTAGTTCACTTCCCCTTCCTGTCACTATCCTGTCTCGCCACTGACTCTCCACTGTCTCACCAGAGACCTTCTCCACTACCTTCAGAATAAACATTCCTCATCACGTAGAACACACCAGGAACAGATGGGCACAGGTATATTCTGCTCCTACAGTTTTAATTGCCTGTGAATATAAACACATCAGCCTCACCTCGTTCCTGCAGTCTGCTGTCTGTACATGCTACTGTCCTAATGATCAGGTAATCACCATAGAGCCCTGTAAACAAACACCCTCAATAATGACAATACAGAATAAAGGTGTGTGTGGAACATGATTGTTTGAGAGGACAGGTATTTGCAACAAGGATGGAAATATAATACAGTGGGGGAAAAAAGTATTTAGTCAGCCACCAATTGTGCAAGTTCTCCCACTTAAAAAGATGAGAGAGGCCTGTAATTTTCATCATAGGTACACGTCAACTATGACAGACAAATCCAGAAAATCACATTGTAGGATTTTTAATGAATTTATTTGCAAATTATGGTGGAAAATAAGTATTTGGTCACCTACAAACAAGCAAAGATTTCTGGCTCTCACAGACCTGTAACTTCTTCTTTAAGAGGCTCCTCTGTCCTCCACTCGTTACCTGTATTAATGGCACCTGTTTGAAGTTGTTATCAGTATAAAAGACACCTGTCCACAACCTCAAACAGTCACACTCCAAACTCCACTATGGCCAAGACCAAAGAGCTGTCAAAGGACACCAGAAACAAAATTGTAGACCTGCACCAGGCTGGGAAGACTGAATCTGCAATAGGTAAGCAGCTTGGTTTGAAGAAATCAACTGTGGGAGCAATTATTAGGAAATGGAAGACATACAAGACCACTGATAATCTCCCTCGATCTGGGGCTCCACGCAAGATCTCACCCCGTGGGGTCAAAATGATCACAAGAACGGTGAGCAAAAATCCCAGAACCACACGGGGGGACCTAGTGAATGACCTGCAGAGAGCTGGGACCAAAGTAACAAAGCCTACCATCAGTAACACACTACGCCGCCAAGGACTCAAATCCTGCAGTGCCAGACGTGTCCCCCTGCTTAAGCCAGTACATGTCCAGGCCCGTCTGAAGTTTGCTAAAGTGCATTTGGATGATCCAGAAGAGGATTGGGAGAATGTCATATGGTCAGATGAAACCAAAATATAACTTTTTGGTAAACTCGTCGTGTTTGGAGGACAAAGAATGCTGAGTTGCATCCAAAGAACACCATACCTACTGTGAAGCATGGGGGTGGAAACATCATGCTTTGGGGCTGTTTTTCTGCAAAGGGACCAGGACGACTGATCCGTGTAAAGGAAAGAATGAATGGGGCCATGTATCGTGAGATTTTGAGTGAAAACCTCCTTCCATCAGCAAGGGCATTGAAGATGAAACGTGGCTGGGTCTTTCAGCATGACAATGATCCCAAACACACTGCCCGGGCAACGAAGGAGTGGCTTCGTAATAAGCATTTCAAGGTCCTGGAGTGGCATAGCCAGTCTCCAGATCTCAACCCCATAGAAAATCTTTGGAGGGAGTTGAAAGTCCGTGTTGCCCAGCGACAGCCCCAAAACATCACTGCTCTAGAGGAGATCTGCATGGAGGAATGGGCCAAAATACCAGCAACAGTGTGTGAAAACCTTACAGAAAACGTTTGACCTGTGTCATTGCCAACAAAGGGTATATAACAAAGTATTGAGAAACTTTTGTTATTGACCAAATACTTATTTTCCACCATAATTAGCAAATCAATTCATTAAAAATCCTACAATGTGATTTTCTGGATATTTTTTTTCTCATTTTGTCTGTCATAGTTGACGTGTACCTATGATGAAAATTACAGGCCTCTCTCATATTTTTAAGTGGGAGAACTTGCACAATTGGTGGCTGACTAAATACTTTTTTCCCCCCACTGTACATGAGCCATGTGTGTTAGATAACGTTTCTTTATTGCTTCAAAAGTCACAAGATACATGTGCAATTTGTACTGTATGTTCCTGGTGTGAATATCTGTCATATTTGGGTGACAAAGCATTCACACACACATCTTATCTCTCTAAATTGATCAATCAGAAGAAAATCAATGGCATTTGGAATGCGTCCATAAATCAACACGAAACCTCAACACAAGACACCGTAAATCCTTTTGTTCACTGGAACTGCCAACTCATAAAAGGCATTAATTTATAGCCAGTGCAAGAAGGGAAGTGAAGGGGTGTGGAAATGAAATATGAGTAGGTAATCACAGGCTGGGATTTCTTCCGGCAGGTCGGAATGCTGAGAATGTGGAAACCTGCGGAACATTGAGTGTCAGAGTGTCAAAGTTCCACTGAAAGAAATACAAAAGAGCGAGAGAGAGAGAGAGAGAGAGAGAGAGAGAGAGAGAGAGAGAGAGAGAGAGAGAGAGAGAGAGAGAGAGAGAGAGAGAGAGAGAGAGAGAGAGAGAGAGAGAGAGGAGGCTGAGTGAATGAGGAAGAGCTGTGTGAGACTGAGGAGAGTAAAGGTATTTAGGTGTGAAGGAAAGTGGGCAATAACCACTGTGTGTATAAAAAGGATGTGTATTTTACAATTTGTGTAATCATGCAATTTACATGTTGATAGTGCATACATTGAATACAGTATACACAACATAATCAACGCTTTGAGTATTCATTGAACTAATATCTCAGTCTCACTGAGCCAAACAATTTGATAGGCATGTGTTGGTGTGGAACTGAACTACCTATGAGAATGTTTATTATGGAGCTCACTACCCAACTCATCCCAAATCCATTTCTAAAGGATTTGATGACAATCATCTCTTATTCTCCACCCTTTCTTTTCCAGCCCACAAACCTTCTCCCATAGTGTAATATACTGTACCATCCCACCATTCACCATCCACCTCATTAGCATGTTCTGTACATGAAATTCATGAACTCATCCCGCTCCACAAAGATCATAATTCACTATAAATAAGGAAAGGCTCACATCCCGAGGGAGAAAAGATGCATGAAAAGATGCATGACCCACGTTGCAAAATACAATTCAGAGGTGTGAAAATCTCCCCCTTAATCCAGAAATCCGAGTGCTGTAAAGAGGGGGATTTGTGTCTGTCAGTGCTGAGGTCCTTGTCCCTGATGCATTATTCCAGTCACAGTGTAGAGGAGACAACAACCAAACCATGTTGCTGCTGCATCTTCAGAGTCACGTTGTTGATGTGCTGAAATAAAACCACATTTCAGTCAATCTCAACACACCATTTCAGTGCATGTCATTCCATTAGCTACTGAAATCTATTTGACACATGCTATTTTGTTAATCTCAACACAGCTGTATTAGTGACTATGAAATGCAGCATTTTGATTTAGCACTGCAACCTTTAGAGAGTTACATAGTTGATGTGCTGAAATTAGTATCGGGACTGACTGAATAGACCCCGGCACTCCATAGGATAAACATCTAAACAATGGAAGTGTATGCTAATCCTAATGTCTGCATGAATACCCACATGTATGGTACTGCAGAGTTGCGTTCAAAGGAATTATTTAAGATGAGTGTGCCTCCTCAGTTTATTCTTTCCCCATTTTGTGCATTTGAACATGACACAGGATGTGTTCCCTGCAGACCTGGTGAAGACAGTAGTTAGTGAGCTGGCTGGGTTCCTGTAGAGCAGGGTTAAGTGTAAGGGCTGGCGGGCAGGGAGGCAGGGCGATGAGTGGGTCGCTGTTCACTGTTCCAGCCCTGAGCTAAACATAGACCCAGACGATTACAGGTTCACCCTCCAGGGAATGGAGCTGGTGGAGAGGGAGAGGGAATGAAAGAGGGAGAGGGAATGAAAGAGGGAGAGGGAATGAAAGAGGGAGAGGGAAAATAGAAGGTAAAGAGAGTGAAAGATAATAGGGAGATGGTGGAAGGAGGGAAAGGGGGATGGAGAAAGGAGAGGAAGGAGGAGAGAAAGGGGGATGGAGAAAAGAGAGGTAAGAGGCAGAGGAAAATAAAGGTAGAGGGAAAGAAGGAGCTGCAGCAGGAGAAGAGGAGGAGAGAGAAGGAGATGAAGGGGAAGGGAGAGAGAAGGAGGGAGAGAGAGAAGGAGGGAGAGAGAGAAGGAGGGAGAGAGAGGAGGGAGAGAGAGAAGCAGAATGGGCTAAGGAATGGAATAAGGAGGGATAGAGTACAATAGGATGAGTCATTGTAATGGCTGAAATAATGGAATGAATTAAAAAGTGTTTACAGTGGGGGGGGAAAGTATTTAGTCAGCCACCAATTGTGCATGTTCTCCCACTTAAAAAGATGAGAGAGGCCTGTAATTTTCATCCTAGGTACACATCAACTATGACAGACAAATTGAGGGAAAAAAATCCAGAAAATCACATTGTAGGATTTTTAATGAATTTATTTGCAAATTATGGTGGAAAATAAGTATTTGGTCACCTACAAACAAGCAAGATTTCTGGCTCTCACAGACCTGTAACTTCTTCTTTAAGAGGCTCCTCTGTCCTCCACTCGTTATCTGTATTAATGGCACCTGTTTGAACTTGTTATCAGTATAAAATACACCTGTCCACAACCTCAAACAGTCACACTCCAAACTCCACTATGGCCAAGACCAAAGAGCTGTCAAAGGACACCAGAAACAAAATTGTAGACCTGCACCAGGCTGGGAAGACTGAATCTGCAATAGGTAAGCAGCTTGGTTTGAAGAAATCAACTGCGGGAGCAATTATTAGGAAATGGAAGACATACAAGACCACTGATAATCTCCCTCGATCTGGGGCTCCACGCAAGATCTCACCCCGTGGGGTCAAAATGATCACAAGAACGGTGAGCAAAAATCCCAGAACCACACGGGGGGACCTAGTGAATGACCTGCAGAGAGCTGGGACCAAAGTAACAAAGCCTACCATCAGTAACACACTACGCCGCCAGGGACTCAAATCCTGCAGTGCAAGACGTGTCCCCCTGCTTAAGCCAGTACATGCCCAGGCCCGTCTGAAGTTTGCTAGAGTGCATTTGGATGATCCAGAAGAGGATTGGGAGAATGTCATATGGTCAGATGAAACCAAAATATAACTTTTTGGTAAAAACTCAACTCAGTCGTGTTTGGAGGACAAAGAATGCTGAGTTGCATCCAAAGAACACCATACCTACTGTGAAGCATGGGGGTGGAAACATCATGCTTTGGGGCTGTTTTTCTGCAAAGGGACCAGGACGACTGATCCGTGTAAAGGAAAGAATGAATGGGGCCATGTATCGTGAGATTTTGAGTGAAAACCTCCTTCCATCAGCAAGGGCATTGAAGATGAAACGTGGCTGGGTCTTTCAGCATGACAATGATCCCAAACACACCGCCCGGGCAACGAAGGAGTGGCTTCGTAAGAAGCAAGGTCCTGGAGTGGCCTAGCCAGTCTCCAGATCTCAATCCCATAGAAAATCTTTGGAGGGAGTTGAAAGTCTGTGTTGCCCAGCGACAGCCCCAAAACATCACTGCTCTAGAGGAGATCTGCATGGAGGAATGGGCCAAAATACCAGCAACAGTGTGTGAAAACCTTGTGAAGACTTACAGAAAACGTTTGACCTGTGTCATTGCCAACAAAGGGTATATAACAAAGTATTGAGAAACTTTTGTTATTGACCAAATACTTATTTTCCACCATAATTTGCAAATAAATTCATAAAAAATCCTACAATGTGATTTTCTGGATTTTGTTTTCTCATTTTGTCTGTCATAGTTGACGTGTACCTATGATGAAAATTACAGGCCTCTCTCATCTTTTTAAGTGGGAGAACTTGCACAATTGGTGGCTGACTAAATACTTTTTTTCCCCACTGTAAATATTTTCATTCATTCCATTAAAGCCATTACAATGAGCCCCATCCAACGATTTCTCCAATCACAAGCCTCCACTGGATGAGTTGGAGAGAGAGGCTTAGGCACCTTACACACACACACACACTTCAGATTCAGAAGCATGACAGACCTGTTTCAAAGCAGCCATTGCAGTGTTCTGTTCTATTGGGGGAACAAACATCCCTGTGCACTAGAGAACGTATCCTCCTTGCCTCACTCTAGTGCTCTCTCCCATGAACCCACAAGGCGAGACAAAGGAAGACAAGCTGCCACAAACATGGACATGGTGCTGGTGTGGCAGCCTGGCCCTGCCCCAGTCACCACCAGCTGTGACGTGAGTCTCAGAGTCAGAAAGGCTGGTATCACTGGGATGATCCTCTAGACATCTCACCATGGTGTCTGCGACCACACTGTGATAGGGACCCAGAGGAATCAGAAGAATCATCTATCACCTGCATCTAAATCTTCTGGTCCAGTGTGAGGACTCCAGGAAAACTCCCTCCCTGCCTCACTGCCCGTACGGTCAACTTCAACAGATATCAGCACCATGTTTCTAAAATTTGCCTAATCCCATGGTTCACCTCTCTGGTCTGCCTCCAGTTGTGCTGAAACACGCACTGTGCTGTAACACTTCCCCCCCAAACTCCCCCAAGCCCACCTCCCTCCACACAGTGTCTCCTACTACGTCTCAGCCTGCCGTGACCCAGACAGTAGCTGCATCTCAAATGGCACCCTATTCCCTGTTTACAGTGACTTCGGAAAGTATTCAGACCCCTTGACCTTTTCCACATTTTGTTACGTGACAACCTTATTCTAAAATGTATTAACTAAAACAATTTCCTCATCAATCTACACACAATACCCCATAATGACAAAGCGTAAACAGGTTTTAATACATTTTTGCAAATGTACTAAAATTTTAAAACAGAAATACCTTATTTACATAATTATTCAGACCCTTTGGTATGAGACTCGAAATTGAGCTCAGGTGCATCCTGTTACCATTGATCATCCTTGAGATGTTTCTACAACTTGATTGGAGTCCACCTGTGGTAAATTCAATTGATTGGACATGATTTGGAAAGGCACATGTCTGTCTATATAAGGTCCCACAGTTGACAGTGCATGTCAGAGCAAAAACCAAGCCATGAGGTCGAAGGAATTGTCTGTAGAGCTCCAGAACTGGATTGTGTCAAGGCACAGGTCTGGGGAAGGGTACCAAAACATTTCTGCAGCATTGAAGGTCCCCAAGAACACAGTGGCCTCCATCATTCTTAAATGGAAGAAGTTTGGAACCACCAAGACTCTTCCTAGAGCTGGCCGCCTGGCCAAACTGAGCAATCGGGGGAGAAGGGCCTGGGTCAGGGAGGTGACCAAGAACCCGATGGTCACTCTGACAGAGCTCAAGAGTTCCTCTGTGGAGATGGGAGAACCTTCCAGAAGGACAACCATCTCTGCAGCACTCCACCAATTAGGCCTTTATGGTAGAGTGGCCAGACAGAAGCCACTCCTCAGTAAAAGGCAAATGACAGCCTGCTTTTAGTTTGCCAAAAGGCATCTAAAGGCTCTCAGACCATGAGAAACAAGATTTTCTGGTCTGATGAAACCAAGATTGAACTCCTTTGGCCTGAATGCCAAGCGTCATGTCTGGAGGAAGCCTGGCACCATCCCTACGGTGAAGCATGGTGGTGGCAGCATCATGCTGTGGGGATGTTTTTCAGCGGCAGGGACTGGGAGACTAGTCAGGATCGAGGCAAAGATGAATGGAGCAAGTACAGAGAGATCCTTGATGAAACCTGCTCCAGAGCGCTCAGGACCTCAGACTGGGGCAAAGGTTCACCTTCCTACAGGACAACGACCTTAAGCACACAGCCAAGACAATGCAGGAGTGGCTTCGGGACAAGTCTCTGAATGTCCTTGAGTGGCTCCCCATCCAACCTGACAGAGCTTGAGAGGATCTGCAGAGAATAATGGGAGAAACTCCACAAATACAGGTGTGCCAAGCTTGTAGCGTCATACCCAAGAAGAATCGAGGCTGTAATCGCTGCCAAAGGTGCTTCAACAAAATACTGAGTAAAGGGTCCAAATGCTTATGTAAATGTGATATTTCCATTTTTTTAAATAAATGCATTTGCAAACATTTCTAAAAACCTGTTTTGCTTCGTCATTATAGGGTATTGTGTGTAGATTGATGAGGGGAAAAAACAATTTAATCAATTTTAGAATAAGGCTGTAACAAAATGTGGAAAAAGTCAAGGGGACTGAATACTTTCCGAAGGCACTGTAGTGCACAACCTTTGACCAGGGCCTATAGGGCTCATTACATAGGGAATAGGGTGCCATTTGGGCCGCAGACAGTCTCTCTCCACTACATATGTCTGTGTTCCTCCTGCCAGATTCCAGAGAGGGAGGAATGCAACGAGGAGAGGCCCTCATAGCGTGGCAATTAACATTTCGACAGTGTTCCCACACCTATGAAGTCACTGCTTACTGACAGCATATTCATGAAAGGAAAATATTTGCCCAAAGCTGTTTCCAAGCGACCACTGAGCGGTGTACGGTAAACACTATAAGATCATTGAAAGGCGTTAGATGGCGGGGGGCTATAGAAAGATGATAGGAGAGGAGAGGAAACAAACGACAGCGTTGGCTTTGAAGACGTGGGTCGGCGTGCTGAGTGGACTCCCTGTGAAGGGTCTCTAATGACAGAAGAATGCCCCCACTGTTTGAGCTGGCACCACGCAGAGGGAGGGGGGACGACGTTACCAGATAACCACCCAACCAGGAGGGCATCTGCACAGAGGGAGAGAGAGAGAGGGGAAAGACAGAGATAAATACATGGGTAGAAGGATAGAGCAAGAGAGTGCTAGAGAGATGGATAGAGACATGTTGAAAGGAGAGACAGGTCTAAATGGTGAGAGAGAGGGAGAGAAATTACAGAAAATAAAGAGTTACAGTCTCAATCAAAGAGAGAGAGAGAGAAAGAGAAGGAGAGAGAGAGAGAGAGAGAGAGGAGAAAGAGAGAGAGAGAAAGGAGAGTGAGAGAGAGTGAAAGGGGAGAGAGAGAGAGGAGAAAGAGAGAGAGAGGAGAAAGAGAGAGAGAGAGAGAGAGAGAGAGAGAGAAAGGAGAGCGAGAGAGAGGGAGAGGGGAGAGAGAGAGACACAGCATGAGGCAGATCGTCCTCCAAATGAGCAGACTGCACGCTGTCCTCCATTTCCCCAAATAACATCCCTCCCTGCTGCTGCCCCCGACTGAGAGATACACACCAGCCTGGGGGAGGGGAACAGAGACAGAGAGACGGAGGGAGGAAGGGAGGGAGACGGAGAAGGAGGGAGGGGAAGAGCAGGGGAGAGAGGGGGTAGAGAGGGAGTAAAAGAAGGGAGAGGGAGAGAGGGAGAGATTAGGAACGATGCAGAGGTAAAGGAAAAGAGAGGAACAGGGGAAGGAGAAAAGAAAGTAAGGGGAAGGGAAGGAGAGATGGGAGGAATATGAAAGATATCAAGAGACTTGGGATTGAATGATATCCTATAACCACTTTCCAGGATAGGTGGATATTAGCATTTTTCCTGTGCAGAGAGAAAAGCCATGTTGGAATGATGAGTCCAAGTCCACACCTGCTTCTCCTCACCAATGAAACATCATTCACATCTACATCTTAAACACCCCCCACCTGACTCAGCATCCACACAAACACAGACAGCTTAGTTTTCGTGAATATTCTGGAGTACAAATGTATTCACATTCAAAATCCTATCTTCCCTAACCCTAAAACAGCATTTGAACAAATTCAGGACTTTTCAAAAATGCTCATCTTCCTACCTTGTCAGGACATTCTGGTGACTTGTCAGGACATTGTGGTGACTTATCAGGACATTGTGGTCCTGATAAGGTAGGAAAACATGTCCACACAAACACACACATACACAAAACCCCAAACAAATAACCCCCTTGCAGAGAAAGAAAATGATGGACGTGATTCAGGACTGGAGTCAATAACACCACTATGACATAACCACACCCCACCACCATCATCATCATCATCATCATCCCATCTACAACCAAGCGGCAGCAGTAGACAGCTTGAGCTATCAAATCAAAGCCTGGGAGACTTCCTTCTTCAGATGGGTTTGAGATGGTGGGCTTTACGCTTTCGTCTGGCTGCCAGGGATCTACTGCTGGGAATGAGACGTCGCTTGAAGCCACTGCAACCTTATAAGGCAAGGCTCTCTCTGCCAGAGTGGGGGAGGGAGGAGGCTGCTTTCAAATATCTGTGACAAAGACCAAATTAAGGCACCTGGCTTTTTCAATATGGTTCGTTATAATATGGTTTCATGGGATCACAATCAATGGGATGTGATTCAGATTCAGTCATAGTGAAGATATAGATGGGTTCATTATAGGGAATTTAGATGAAGTATGGTATTTCAATCACATCCTTAGGAATGTAGGCCTAATATTTTGATTGTATGAATTATTGATCTCGAGTCCACCGCTTCTTATAGGGAGAATGCAGACTGTCCTCACATTGACTGGTTCTCAATTAAGACCACCTGATTACACACAGCAAATATAGCACATCAATATTTGGGGCTTTGAGTGTAATACTCTTTTAGCTGCACTGGCCACACAGTTATAGCCAACACAGGCAGTACCTGAAAAACAGATGAGGTGGCAATGCAACTGCCATCATGCCAACTGGCATCGAGTAATGCCATGATGCAAATTGGCATGGTGTAACACTGAATCTATGAGACATGAGGGTTTTTAGACTCATATATCCAGATAAGGGTGAAAAACTATTTGTTAAGCATACTTTCTAATGTGGTATACTTGAACTGTAGCGTTTTTAAAGTGTGAAAGGAATGTTTGAGTCACATTTAAAATAATATATAACAGCACCACTCAAACATCCAGCACCCATCTTCCCAATCATCCCTTGTATAGTTGATACTGTATTCAAGAAACCTAAAACAAGGACCTAAAGCACCAACACCTCCCCAACGTGAGTGTTCTCTGACACCGTCTCCCATCTCCACATAGTGCCCTGGCTGCAGAAGGAGCAGGCGACCCCTCGCAGAAACCAAGACCTCGCCGTGCCTCGTCTGTGTTGGGTAATCCCTTGAGCTGCTAAAGAAAAGAGTGCTGACTGTGCCCTTTCCCATCCTGATCCCGGGCTGTGGGCCCTGCCAGAATAATCCTGGATTTAGGAGCTGCTCCCTACAGAGCAACCGGGGACTCCGAAGGGGGCTGATCGTACACAGCTGCGCCTCAGGCACCGGCTTTACCCCCTCACAGTCACTCACAGAGGAACGGAGAGGAGACAATCCATCCAATCCAATAACACAGACAAACAAAATGGCATCAAACCCTGCCCCAGCCAAGGCAGGCAGTCGCCTCAGGGGCATTGCATTGATTCAACCAGTTATGAGAGAAAAGCAGGGGGAGATGAATGATACTGAATGATGATGGTTGATAAAAAGGGATAATAGTGGATGATACAGTGGGGAAAAAAAGTATTTAGTCAGCCACCAATTGTGCAAGTTCTCCCACTTAAAAAGATGAGAGAGGCCTGTAATTTTCATCATAGGTACATGTCAACTATGACAGACAAATTTAGAAAAAAAAATCCAGAAAATCACATTGTAGGATTTTTAATGAATTTATTTGCAAATTATGGTGGAAAATAAGTATTTGGTCACCTACAAACAAGCAAGATTTCTGGCTCTCACAGACCTGTAACTTCTTCTTTAAGAGGCTCCTCTGTCCTCCACTCGTTACCTGTATTAATGGCACCTGTTTGAACTTGTTATCAGTATAAAAGACACCTGTCCACAACCTCAAACAGTCACACTCCAAACTCCACTATGGCCAAGACCAAAGAGCTGTCAAAGGACACCAGAAACAAAATTGTAGACCTGCACCAGGCTGGGAAGACTGAATCTGCAATAGGTAAGCAGCTTGGTTTGAAGAAATCAACTGTGGGAGCAATTATTAGGAAATGGTAGACATACAAGACCACTGATAATCTCCCTCGATCTGGGGCTCCACGCAAGATCTCACCCCGTGGGGTCAAAATTATCACAAGAACGGTGAGCAAAAATCCCAGAACCACACGGGGGTACCTAGTGAATGACCTGCAGAGAGCTGGGACCAAAGTAACAAAGCCTACCATCAGTAACACACTACGCCGCCAGGGACTCAAATCCTGCAGTGCCAGACGTGTCCCCCTGCTTAAGCCAGTACATGTCCAGGCCCGTCTGAAGTTTGCTAGAGTGCATTTGGATGATCCAGAAGAGGATTGGGAGAATGTCATATGGTCAGATGAAACCAAAATAGAACTTTTTGGTAAAAACTCAACTCGTCGTGTTTGGAGGACAAAGAATGCTGAGTTGCATCCAAAGAACACCATACCTACTGTGAAGCATGGGGGTGGAACCATCATGCTTTGGGGCTGTTTTTTCTGCAAAGGGACCAGGACGACTGATCTGTGTAAAGGAAAGAATGAATGGGGCCATGTATCGTGAGATTTTGAGTGAAAACCTCCTTCCATCAGCAAGGGCATTGAAGATGAAACGTGGCTGGGTCTTTCAGCATGACAATGATCCCAAACACACCGCCCGGGCAACGAAGGAGTGGCTTCGTAAGAAGCATTTCAAGGTCCTGGAGTGGCCTAGCCAGTCTCCAGATCTCAACCCCATAGAAAATCTTTGGAGGGAGTTGAAAGTCTGTGTTGCCCAGCGACAGCCCCAAAACATCACTGCTCTAGAGGAGATCTGCATGGAGGAATGGGCCAAAATACCAGCAACAGTGTGTGAAAACCTTGTGAAGACTTACAGAAAACGTTTGACCTGTGTCATTGCCAACAAAGGGTATATAACAAAGTATTGAGAAACTTTTGTTATTGACCAAATACTTATTTTCCACCATAATTTGCAAATAAATTCATTAAAAATCCTACAATGTGATTTTCTGGATTTCTTTTCCTCATTTTGTCTGTCATAGTTGACGTGTACCTATGATGAACATTACAGGCCTCTCTCATCTTTTTAAGTGGGAGAACTTGCACAATTGGTGGCTGACTAAATACCTTTTACCCCCACTGTATTTGTATTCAACAGAATTTAATTTACAATCTAAGAGGTTGGTGGTGAGATTGTAAGGAGAGAGCCACCAACGATGTGTGGTTATGGTGCAGCGCAAGCCTAAATCATCTTCATAGCCCACGGTGGCCATTTTGTCGCAGTACACTCAGTCGCTCCCCACACATAAGTAAACACACACACTCTGTAAAATACCTAATTTCATTTGAAGAAGCGATGAAACATGAAACAAACATGACTTCTGTACACCAATAAAAGCATTGGGCGAGGCTGCTGCACAGGAATCAGAGACAGAGATGAGAGAGAGAGAGAGAGCGAGAGAGAGAGAGAGACAGAGAGACAGAGAGACAGACAGAGAGAGAGAGAGAGAGAGAGAGAGACAGAGAGAGAGAGACAGAGAGAGAGAGAGAGAGAATGGAAAAAGGCGTGAACGAGAGAACGAAGGAATGAAAGAGTGAACCACAGATATGGAGGAAAGCCAGAGTTGCCTGAGGGGACCATCTCCACCAGAGGTAGGGACCACTAAAGAGGGACCACACCATCCTTTCTAAAACCACAAGGGGGTTTCACAGGACATTTGAGAGTGACAAATCACCCCTTTAATGTTGGTCCTCCTAGACGTGAGAGAGTCACCGTGTTCTGAGCAACAACACCAGGTGTGTCAACACCACAAGCCTGCTAGGAATGACCACAGTACTGCCCTCCCAGAGAGAGCACATCATAGGGAACGCTAGTTAACAACAGCAGTGACTATCCTCTGTACTGTAGGAGTTTGGCTTGAAGAATGGGTGGTTAACGGATGATAGCCAGAACCTTTATCATTTCCTTTGGCGTTTCATTTGTCAAAACAAGGACTGATAGTAAGATGGTGTTCATGCGATGGTAAATCAGTTTTCAGATGCTTACATTTTCACTGTGACGGTTAAAACTCAAACAGAAATATAAACTAGTTTGCTGAATACAGATGACACACAATGTTAAGCCCAGGGAAAATAGGCTCGAGATACAGTATTTCAGTGACAAAATATTAACCTGATCATTGTTAACTACTGCACTATGATACTAGAATATACCCTAAATTGTTAATTACAATAAGTCAATCAAATCAGTGTATAAAATAAAAACAGATAGCCTTCCAGGCTCACTGTTTATCATCGGTGATACTGTGCCTTCAACCGCTGTGCTCACCGGACTGTTTATTTACTTGCTGGCTCGTGTCGTGTGGGATTTTAACTTGCGTCATCACCCGTATCCCATGGCTCTGGTGGAGCATGTCAGGGGAGAGACACTGGCGCTAATGTTTTAACCCTTAACAACCCTTAAAAAAGGTCCAATGCAGCTGTTTTAATCTCAATATCAAAGAATTTCTGGGTAACAATTAAGTACCTTACCTTACTGTTCTCAAATAAAATGGTCAAAAAGAAACAAAAATAGCTTCTTAGTAAAGAGCAATTTCTCAAGCAAGATTTTTGCTATGACTGTCTGGGAGTGGTCTGACTGGGGAGGGGAAAACTAGCAGTTATTGGCAGAGAGGTTTGGAACTCTCTTTCTCATTGGTCTATCAACTAATTTAAAGCCTGGTGATGTCACCATGGAGGTCCAAATCATCATCCCACCAAAACAGGCTGAAATTTCAGGCGGTCTTTTCAAAATAGCTCTTACAATAAAAAATGCATTATCATAATTTTTACAGTATTATTCCAACCTCATGGTATGGAAATATATATAACACACAGGAAAAAACTAGTTTTTGACTGCACTGGGCCTTTAACAGCACCACTGTGACCATGTTACATCATTCACATTATATAGTACATGAGTCACCTTACCCCAAGCAAGAGTTTCATCATCTTCACAGAGTAGTTGTTATTCTGAGAGTCTTACATTAAGAAAAAAATACTCATATCTTATATAGTTTCTTACATAAATCTATTTTAAGAACGATGCAATATTTAAATAAAACAGAGGTTCAACCTAATGTATAAAAAGCAGTCAACAATCTTTTGTGTGAGCCATTGAACGACTGTGGCACAGAAACAGTGACATTTAGTCTGATGAGGTGATATGAGAAGATGACATAGAGCTGTACATCCATCACCATGGCAACAGTTTCCATGCTTCATTCCATGTGGTCTACATTAACCTGAAAGCTGAATTACAAAGTGAGGGCTGCACCTGAAAAGCTGATCTAACATCAGTTTTCCTCACCCCTGCCTTTGCCATTATAAGTCAGAGAGCCCAACTGTTCCATAATATCAGAATTTCTTCCATCTCCACTAAATTCCAGAACCATTATGATTACAATCTTAGAAAAATAAATACATAGCTCTCTTAGTCATTCATTTTCTCTCTCTGGATGTTCATTACAGTAGTCGACACACATCCACAAGTGTGTACACACACACAATTTTACACAAAGTGCCCATTTCAAAGTTACACAGACGACCAAGCATAATATGTTGTTATTTTGTGAAACACTATATTTCTGTCATAAGTCATACTTTTCACCAACATGCCACCAATGGCAGAATATTACCGTCATGGTAGAGTTGAGTTTTGGCATTGTTATGGTGAGAGGCCAAGACAAGTTAAGCCATTTGCATTGGAGCGTGAAAAGAAATCTATTTTTGCCCTGATCCTTACATGGCCAGAGAACACAGAGTACAGGCAAGATGGCTGCTCCCAAAGTGACAGAGCAGAGGCGATATACACTGAGTGTACAAAACATTAGGAACACCTTCCTAATATTGAGTTGCACCCCCTTTTGCCATCAGAATGTCCTCAATTTGTCAGGGCATGGACTCTACAAGGTCCACAGGGATGCTGGCCCATGTTGACTCCAATGCTTCCCATAGTTTTGTCAAGTTGGCTGGATGTCCTTTGGGTGGTGGACCATTCTTGATACACATGGGAAACTGTTGTGCGTGAAAAAACCAGCAGCATTGCAGTTCTTGACACACTCAAACCGGTGCACCTGGCACCTACTACCTACCATACCTTGTTCAAAGGCACTTAAATATTTTGTCTTGCCCATTCACCCTCTGAATGGCTTAGAAATCCTTCTTTAACCTGTCTCCCCCCGCTCATCTACACTGATTGAAGTGGATTTAACAAGTGACATCAATAAGGGATCATAGCTTTCACCTGGATTCACCTGGTCAGTCTATGTCATGGAAAGAGTAGGTGTTCCTAATGTATTATACACTCAATGTATAAAGGAAAATAATGATCAGATGTCTAATGAAATAACATGTAATACACATAGAAATATATGATTACAATATATGAAATCCAGATTATTTTTTTTCAATGCCATGACACTTTTTGCACTAGCTAAGAATAAGCATTATGCAAGGAAAATTCCTTATTTACAAGATGTTGTCCTGATACAAACTTTGACCCCGACCCAATCTAGAAGTAATTGAGAATGATCAGCCATAATTTATGGCCCATAAGTCAGCCAGTGAATTCTTTCATAATGACATTACAAATCCAGACAGAGGGAGAGACAGTTTTCATACTTCTATCAATATGGCAGTCATCTGAGTATATTCAGTAAGTCATCTCTCTCTTTCTCTCCCACTTCCTCCTCCCCCACTCATCCCAATCCTCCCACTCCCATGCAATGATAATAGCATAGATAGTGTGGCCAATTTAGGAGAGCGAAACTGCGTCTGTATCATTGACATCGATCATAAAGTATCTAAGCTCCATAATCGCATTGGAAGCTAAACTAAGCCTGTGGACTGGGTCTTTATGAAATTATGTTTCAGAGTCATAGTGTTGTTGAATGCAGTACTTCTCCATATAATACTACTTGTATACTACTGTGTACGGCACCATAAGACCAGTATTTATTCTGGACTACTATTACTGTACTGAAGAACACACTAGATCATATCATTAGAGGCTGCTGCTGCCTATTGAAATCACTGGCCACTTTAAGAAATGGAACACTAGTCACTTTTATAATGTTACATATCTTGCACTACTCATCTCATATGTATATACTGCATTCTATTCTATAATATTATTCTGTATCTTAGTCCATGCAGCTCTTTCATTGCTTGTCCATATATGTATATATTCTTAAATCATTTACATTTACATTTACGTCATTTAGCAGACGCTCTTATCCAGAGTGACTTACAAATTGGTGCATTCACCTTATAGCCAGTGGGATAACCACTTTACAAATTTTTTTTTTGGGGGGTAAGGGGGGTAGAAGGATTACTTATCCTATCCCAGGTGTTCCTTAAAGAGGTGGGGTTTCAAATGTCTCCGGAAGGTGGTGAGTGACTCCGCAGTCCTGGCGTCGTGAGGGAGCTTGTTCCACCATTGGGGTGCCAGAGCAGCGAACAGTTTTGACTGGGCTGAGCGGGAACTGTGCTTCAGCAGAGGTAGGGGAGCCAGCAGGCCAGAGGTGGATGAACGCAATGCCCTCGTTTGGGTGTAGGGACTGATCAGAGCCTGAAGGTACGGAGGTGCCGTTCCCCTCACAGCTCCGTAGGCAAGCACCATGGTCTTGTAGCAGATGCGAGCTTCAACTGGAAGCCAGTGTAGTGTGCGGAGGAGTGGGGTGACGTGAGAGAACTTGGGAAGGTTGAACACCAGACGGGCTGCGGCATTCTGGATGAGTTGTAGGGGTTTAATGGCACAGGCAGGGAGCCCAGCCAACAGCGAGTTGCAGTAATCCAGACGGGATATACCCAATACTAGTTTTGTGTGTAATGGGTATATGTTGTGAAATTGTTAGATATTACTGCACTGTCGGAGCTAGAAGCACAAGCATTTCGCTACACCGGCTATAACATCTGCTAAACACGTGTATGTGACAAATCAAATTTGATTTGATTTGATCTTGAGTTTGAACAAATTAACAGGAAAAAGTCAGCAATTTGTAAGTCGCTCTGGATAAGAGCGGTTGCTAAATAATGTAAATGTAATTTAAAAAATTAAAAGCCTAAATAAATTCCAATACAATGAACCAAAACAAACATAAAATCCAACCGAACAATATCAGGAAATGAGTCAATGAACACAGAGAACCTAGTAGCCTCCACAAGCACCAAGCTTCCCCGTCACTCTCCATTCACTACTGTTTTATGGTGGTGACTGACTATTGCAGTGGCAGGTCCATTAACACCTCCGCACCACAACGCCCAGCCCCCTCGATAAAGAGCCCAGCCGGGGTCCACCCTAATGGGCCAAACTCATTCTCAGCCCAGCCTGTCTCCAGGTGTGGAAGTGTGGCCCTGTAATTGATATTTAAGGGGCAATAACCCAGCGGTCAATGCAGCCCCACAGCAGGGGAGGGGCCAGGCCCCACACTGTCACTCAAAGAAAATAGAGAGGGAGAGAGATGTGGGGGTAGGTTGTTGGCTGCAGTTCAATAAGGGAGGCTTGGAGGGACAAACACACAAACAGGCAGGCATGGCTTGCACAACGGCAGGCATGAACGCAGGTATGAACTTAGGCAGGCAGGCATGCCCTCACGCACACACACAATGCTGAGAAAGAGATAAATGTGATAAAGGAGGAACACACACAGATGAATCAGACACCCACACTGATCTGCAGCGTACAAATTCTAATGGAAAACACAGAGACTGACACACACACACAGTGTTAGTACTGTAGGTGTGGCACATCGGCAAAGGTACTGACTGTAATGTGTCTGTATGTCTATGGTGGCAGCAGTGAGGTTGCAGACGGTGCTGGTTGGTTGGGCTTCCACCCATGTCTGAGATAGAGCACTTACAGTTACACCTCAGATCTTATCAATCATACAGAGCTGTAATGACAACTATTTAATCCACCTTGCCACTGTAGGTTTAGGCAAAGCAGCACACAACGTTGAGCGCCTCTCAGACGAACACTTTACATTAACATGAAGGGAGAAGATGACAACGTTTAAACCATCTGCTTTTCCTGCAATGCTGCTGCACACAGATCAGTTTAGCCTTTTAGATCATAATGAATAAGATTATATGTTCAGGGGGGAACCTGATCCTAGATCAGCACTCCTACTCTGAGATGCTTCATGAATATGGGCCCCCACAGATCTTATAGTGCTCTTCCTTCACATGTGCAATTCCTCAGTCAGCTTCCATCATCATTCAACAGTAATGTCGTTGTGTAGATGAACCTCATAGGAGTTACTCAAAGGAGACTGTAGATAGGAGTAATGAGAAGTGGCTTTTTATTCATTTATGTATTTATTGTCATTTTCCCATGATCTGGTTTACTGCTCTTGAAATGCATTAAGCCTGATAGGGGCTATCAATCAGCTGCTAATGGGTTGTGTAATTGCAGTCAGTTCCGAGCATAGAAATAGAGTTATTAGAACGGAAAAAACTGCACTCTAACAGGTACACTCAATATGACTGCCGGTCCACCAACTAAAGATCATTGACTTGAATGGGGATGTCCGTTCTTGTCATGCTATTTCTATAGTTCCAACCTCAGAGGCAGTAGGGTCACTCAGGATGAAACCAGCCAATAGGCCTGCAGCATCAGCCAACTGCAATGAACATTATCACATTTTGAAATCATGTCAAAATGTTTTTCCCTCAATCTTTCTTTCTAAATGTCATAAAACATTGCTATCAAATTCTTGTTGGCTAGTTTCAGCGACCTCTCCCATCCAAATGATGAACTATGATAAATACGTCATAGAGTTGTAGTGTAATCTTAAACTCAACAGACAGACAGAGATCATCTTCTTATAAGGCTGCAATCAATCCAACATGGGGAAAGAGCAGAGACCGGGGGATTTTAGGCAAATCTGGCAACTCTGGTTTGAGCGTTCCTGTTGCTCTCCAAGACAAGGCCACCTGAAGATCATTCTGATGCCATCTTAACAGATGTTGATGGAAGGCAGTTTAAGACTCCAGCACGTGTTACAGTCCTCCAACCATAATGAGAAGCTACAGCAAACAACCATTCCAGATTAGATTGTGTACAGTGCATTCAGAAAGTATTCAGACCCCTGGACCTTTTCCACTTTTTGTTAGTTTATAGCCTTATTATAAAATTGATTAAATTGTTTTTTTCCCCCTTCATCAATCTACACACAATACCCCATAATGACAAAGCAAAAAAAAAAAAAAAAACATATGACATTTACATAAGTATTCAGACCCTTTACTCAGTACTTTGTTGAAGCACATTTGGCAGCGATTACAGCCTTGAGTCTTCTTGGGTTTGACGCTACAAGCTTGGCACACCTGTATTTGGGGAGATTCTCCCATTCTTCTCTGCAGATCCTCTCAAGCTTTGTCAGGTTGGATGGGGAGCGTCGCTGCACAGCTAATTTCAGGTCTCTCCAGAGATGATTGATCAGGTTCAGGTCCGGGCTCTGGCTGGGCTACTCAAGGACATTCAGAAACTTGTCCTGAAGCCACTCCTACGTTGTCTTGGTTGTGTGCTTAGGGTCATTGTCCTGTTGGAAGGTGAACCTTCGCCCCAGGCTGAGGTCCTGAGCACTCTGGAGCAGGTTTTCATCAAGGATCTCTGTACTTTGCTCCGTTCATCTTTCCCTCGATCCTGACTAGTCTCCCAGTCCCTGTCACTGAAAAACATCCACACAGCATGATGTTGCCACCGCCATGCTTCCCTGTAGGGATGGTGCCAGGTTTCCTTCAGACGTAATGCTTGGCATTCAGGCCAAAGAGTTCAATCTTGTTTTCATCAGACCAGATAATCTTGTTTCTCATGGTCTGAGAGTTCTTTAGGTGCCTTTTGGCAAACTCCAAGCAGGCTGTCATGTGCCTTTTACTGAGGAGTGGCTTCTGTCTGGCCACTCTACCATAAAGGCCTGATTGTTGGAGTGCTGCACAGATGGTTGTCCATCTAGAAGGTTCTCCCATCTCCACAGAGGA
This sequence comes from Coregonus clupeaformis, assembly GCF_020615455.1. NCBI lineage: Eukaryota > Metazoa > Chordata > Actinopteri > Salmoniformes > Salmonidae > Coregonus > Coregonus clupeaformis. Next base: position 3,491,199 of record NC_059198.1, on the reverse strand, counting down.
ACTCTTGAGCTCTGTCAGAGTGACCATCTGGTTCTTGGTCACCTCCCTGACCAAGGACTTCTCCCCCGATTGCTCAGTTTGGCCGGGCGGCCAGCTCTAGGAAGAGTCTTGGTGGTTCCAAACTTCTTCCATTTAAGAATGATGGAGGCCACTGTGTTCTTGGGGACCTTCAATGCTGCAGACATTTTTTGATACCCTTCCCCAGATCTGTGCCTTGACACAATCCTGTCTCGGAGCTCTGAGGACAATTCCTCCGACCTCATGGCTTGGTTTTTGCTCTGACATGTACTGGTCAACTGTGGGACCTTATATAGACAGGTGTGTGCCTTTCCAAATCATGTCCAATCAATTGAATTTATCACAGGTGGACTCCAATCAAGTTGTAGAAAGATCTCAAGGATGATCAATGGAAACAGGATGCGCCTGAGCTCAATTTCAAATCTCAAAGCAAAGGGTCTGAATACTTATGTAAATAAGGTATTTCTGTTTGTAATTTTTTATAAATGTGCAACATTTTCTAAAAACCTGTTTTCGCTTTGTCATTATGGGGTATTGTGTATAGATTGACGAGGACATTTTTATTATTTAATCCATTTTAGAATAATGCTGTAACTTAACAAAATGTGGAAAAAAGTCCAGGGGTCTGAATACTTTCCGAATGCACTGTATCTGTAGACATACCTCTGCCAGACCTCAATTTCTGTGATCTCCACCCCAAATGAATAGCTGGCTGGCACATGCGTTTCCTCATGCTTAAGTTCAAGGTCAGAATGCAGAGAGAAAAGTGTGTGAAAAATAAATTAAGTTCCATTTATGCCATTTATTTCAAATCACCAACGTTTCGGCCTTCACCACGGCCCTCCAGCATGTGAAAGCCAGTCTTGTATGTGTCGGCTACACTACAGCATAGGACCACAGTAGGTCCTCTTATCAGTGGCCTGTGTATTATTATAGAACCTTATAGAACTGTACATTCAGTGATAACTCGCAGTCACAATCATTTGTTAAATAGTGCTAAACCCAATGACATGTTACAGTGACTCACATGTGCAGAAACAGTTTCAACATGTGAGTTAAGCAGTCCATGGAAAGAGATGGAGAATCGAAGTAAGCAAGCAAATAAACACACACACACACAAAGCCCCCGCCGCCTTGCCACCCAATTATTTTCCAAACCACGTTACCATCCATCGGTTAGCCCTTTATAAAGTGGTTGGCCCAATCTTCTAAATTCTCCAGGCTTTTTCAGCAAGCAGCAGCCACAGATGACTAATGGACACAGGGGCCAGTAATGCATGTCATTTACAGTGACTGCATGTTGAGCGGGAGAGAGAGGGGAAGCAGCTTGGAGATCCTAATGTTACCTTTTAGTGGCAATTTCAAGATGTTTTCCCCCCAGGAGTGGCACTTAAACTCTCCCCCCGGTACCCTCGCCACCGTGACAACTCACAGATTACAGGAAACAGGCCCAGAGAACTTGGGAAATAAATTAAAATAAAATAATTAAAATCTTTCAAATACTTTTAAGCGTTTGCGCTTGCCTTCCTGCCTGCCTTTTGGGAATACTCTATTGGTCCATTATTCAGCCAGGCAAGTTCAATCCAGCACAAATAAAGTATTTTAAATTATTTCAAATAGTATTTGTACCCAGGTCAGGTACAGAGCTGCCATTCCTTTGGTTGGTTTTCTTTCGCCCTCTCTCCCCCTTTCTTTCTCTCTGTGCTGATGTGTTTTGTAATTGAGGAGATCAGTCAGTGGAGGCCTTTTGGGGGCTGCTCCCCAACTCATTACCAGATGTTGGGAGGTCACTGCCGTTTCACACACACACACACACACACACACACACACACACACACACACAACACACGTGAAATAAACAGTCAAGAGAATAGAAAGCAACAAAGTGGATACATTCATATGGACAAATTCACTTGGTTGGTGCAGGTGAAGAACCTTGATATTTCACTGTATTTGATTGAAGCTGTGCTGTACAAATCAAATGAATTATAATATTGTATAGTGCAGTGACAACAATGGTGGTGTTCTTTCACTTGGTCAAGGTGGAGGTCAAAGTGTTTCTAGATATGAATAACAACACTTGAGCTTTTACACAACCGCCCTGTCTGAAATGATTTAACAAAAACAAACTTAAAGTAAAAAAACGTACACATTGTCTAATATCCTGCGTCGTATTCAATATGTAGCTAACTGACCAAATTGTACACTCTTTGGCTGTTAATGTTGTGATATCCACAACCATCACCCCATATTTTTCACAAACTCATATCCTCTACATCTAGTCTAACTTTTATTTTTCAGTCCCTATTGCTTTGATAGATGCCATATTTATTCATACCCTCTCTTATCAAAGATAAATGAAATACCACCTTCTTTCTGCCTGACAGGCAGTGTCATCTGATAATGTGAGAATACATGAGCAGGTTTCTGAACAGGAATCTGATAAGGATGTTTGTAGAAAACCTGTTGTGGGAAGTTTGTTATATACCTCTGTTTTGGGCTTCTGTGTTATTCGCTAAACAGGTTGTGCCCTCTATACTTAAAGGATTGTTCATGCAAGGATATAACCGTACTATATTGCTAAATATTGTAATCGCAAACCCACAGATACACACACTCCCTCTTTGAAGGGAATGGAAAAAATATATTATTTGAAAAGTACCAATATTTCAACTTACTGACAGTTGAAATGACAGCTTGCCGCTCTTGGTTGATGGAGGTTTATAAGTGTGTAGTGTTAAAAGGCCTCAGCCTGATTGCGATATGCTGAGATAATATATAATTCCATTATTCACACAAACATTCCATTGTGAGTACATGAAAACCTTTCGATGGAGTTCAAATAACCGCAACACACCTCAAGTCAGTATTTGACCCTTGGAGTCACCTTAAATCAAGTCCAGCAACCTTAGACCACAGTGTGGACCCTGAACGGTTACAGTCCAACACAGAGTGATGATTATCCAATCTCCTCCAATAGCAGAGCAGCTTCTTCTTCATGGGAACCGTAGTGCCAAGTCTCTGTGGTAGTGTTCCAAATAAATATACATTCTTATAAGGCAGTGTTCCATGTCGCACTGGACAAAAGGATCAGGTGGAAAATCCCTTTACTAAGATGGAGATTGTGAAACGGGGGAGAGTGTGGAGAGAAGTGTCAGAGAGAAGCACAGTATGTCGGAAATCCTAGTGGCGGAAAAGCAGTACTGCAGCTCCTGATCTACTCAACAGTTACAGTTAGCACCATTGTCTCCCTCCCGCCTACCCCCTATTTCACCTCAGGACTGCTTCCGAAACGTGAAGATGTCTCTGGTCTTAGAGCCTCTCTTGCCCTCGGGGAGTGGGGTGAGGTAGGGTGAGGGGGAGGGCGACGGGGAGGCCGAGGGCTGGGGGATGGCTGTGCCTCCATAGGGGCAGCTCTGGGAGTCAGGGTGCTCCCCGGAACACTCCACGGCCGGGATGTAGCGACTGTCCCACATCCCTGGACCGCACAGCTTACACAGGTCATGGAGGCTGCACGGGATTCTGCGTAACAGACGGAACTGGTAGAGTAGACTACGGGCCTGGTAGTAGGAAGGGTGGGTGAGAGAGAGGAAGAGAAAGAGAGAGAGAACGTAAGAGAGGGTCAAGGAGAGCAGTAGAGAGAAGAAATGGAGAGAAAGAAAGAGAGCATGTGAGAGAGCAAGGGAGTGGAGGAAGGGAGTGGCAGAGTATGAGAGAAAGGTTAAACATGAGGAAAACGCGTACAAAGGAGGAAATAGAAGCTATACCTCAAGACTTGCAAAACAGCTAACAGGATCACACTTAGTATCATGTAGATTTGAATAGCATTTGACAAAATCAATAGCTCCTTCAGATGTGGAAGAACATAATCTAACACAGCCAAAATCAATTAACATGATTTAATTTAAACTAAAAAGGGCTGAGCTGTTCACAGACACAGACATATCAAATCTGATAGGGGTTCTAAAACAGTCATGACACCTGCATGCTAAAATGTGCTCTTGCTGCAGCAGCAGTACTAACATGGCATCCATAAACATGAGGAGAAGACAGAGACACACTACCGGCCATGACTCATAAATCCTCAACACGGCAGGATCACACCAAGTATTTCAAGGCTCCTTGAGGGCTGGGTAGCAAGCAACAAGGACTATTATGCTTTGTTGTATCACAAACTCCATTCCTTTTAAATCCATTCTGCACAGTCGATGAGTGTACACTGAGGGGATGAGTTAAGAAGTAAACAACAACCATAGTATGCTAACTAGAGGGTAAAATGCTAGTGTTGCATAAAATGCTAGCATAGCATGAGGTAAAGTGGCATGGAGTAGCGCATCGTCATGCTAAAGGCTAACTGCTAGCGTTACCTTGCGCAGCACCAGCTCCCCGTTCATGTGCATGGAGAGGTTGCTGAAGTGGAGCAACATCTGGTCAGTGGCTAACTGCTGCTCCGTCACGTCATCGCCGTACAGCACGATGATGGCCACACACACGAACAGATGGAAGTAGTCCGTCTGAGGGAGTGATAGTGTTAATGACAAAGTACATTTACACTTAACTGTTGAGAGCCTGCCTACAGTACAGTGGTTGTGTGTGGTTGTGTCTACATCCAACTCTAATCTCCATAACTAGTGGGTTGTATGGTTATACCTATACCCGGCTATAAACTCCTAACATTGTTACACACAGTTGTTAATACATATTATTACACACATTGTTTGACATTGGTGTATGTATGCCAATGTTGTGTTTGATATTGCTCTGTGTAAACCAATCCCATGTACAACATGATGATGTTGCTGTGCGTATGCTGATGTAAAGTTGTGTACCTGGTAGTGTGCCCAGCAGGCCTCCCACATGCGCAGGGCCTCTGTGTCGGGGAACTCCCGTTTGAAACAGAGTAGGATCCAGCGGTGACAGAACAGCAGCTGTAGCCCATCCTCCCCCAGCTGGGTCAGGTGCTGGTGGAACCGGGGCAGCATCAGACGCAACAGCTCCCTCAGGTACATCTGGAACAGGGGAGAGAGATGGTTAGATGGTAGAGAGAGAGAGAGAGAGAAAGAGAGAGAGAAGAGTGTGTGTGTAAGAGAGAGAGAGAGAGAGAGAGAGAGAGAGAGAGAGAGAGAGAGAGAGAGAGAGAAGAGTGTATGTGTGAGAGAGAGAGAGAGAGAGAGAGAGAGAGAAAGATAGAGAGAGAGAGAGAAAGAGAGAAAGATAGTGTGTGTGTAATAAAGTGAGAGAGAGAGAGAGAGAGAGAGAGAGAGAGAGAGAGAGAGAGAGAGAGAGAGAGAGAGAGAAAGACAGAGTGTGTGTAATAAAGTGAGAGAGTTACCAGTTGTCTCTCCATGTCCTCGTCGCGGGGAGAGCTGATGAAGATGGTGTTCTCCATCAGGCCTACGAAGCACCAGAACGTGTCGCTCTCGTCCTGCACCTCGGTCAGCAGGGGAGCCACCAGGTCAGACATGCCCTGGCAGTAGCCCATCTCTGGGTTGAACACTGCGTAGTTCAGCAGCACACACCTGGAGGAAGGGAGGAACACCACCACAGACAATATCAAGATATCAAGTCATACATATTACCTCATACTAAGTCCTACATACAAAGTCTTACTAACCCATCACACTAACCAACAGATCATATAGATGTTTAGACACTGTCGTTAAAACAATCAATTAGATCAAATCAAATTGTATTTTTCACATGCTTCGTAAACAACAGGTGTAGACCAACAGTGAAATGTTTACTTCTAACCCCAACAATGCAGAGAGAAAAATCGAGAAATAATAACTCAAGGAATAAATATACAATGAGTAACGATAACTTGGCTATATACATGGTGTACCAGTACCAAGTCAATGTACAGGGCTAAGAGGTAATTGAGGTAGGATATGTACATATAACTAGGAATAAAGTGACTAGGAAACAGGAGAGATAATAAACAGTAGCAGCAGCGTATGTGATGAGTCAAAATAATTAGTGCATAAAGGGTCAATGCAGATAGTTAAATAGTTAACCAATGGCTACCCGGACTAACTATTTAGCAGTCTTATGGCTTGGGGGTAGAAGCTGTTCAGGGTCATGTTGTTTCCAGACTTGGTGCATCGGTACCACTTGCCGTGCGGTAGCAGAGAGAACAGTCTATAACTTGGGTGGCTGGAGTCTGACAATTTTTAGGGCCTTCCTTGGACACCGCCTGGTATAGAGGTCCTGGATGGCAGGAAGCTCGGCCCCAGTGATGTACTGGGCCGTACACACTACCCTCTGTAGCGCCTTGCGGTCGGATGCCAAGCAGTTGCCATACCAGGCGGTGATGCAGCCAGTCAAGATGCTCTCAATGGTGCAGCTGTAGAACTTTATAATGATCTGAGGGTCCATGCCAAATCTTTTCAGCCTCCTGAGGGGGAAGAGGCGTTATCGTGCTTTCACGACTGTGTTGGAGTGTGTTGACCATGATCATTCCTTAGTGATGTGGACACCAAGGAACTTAAAGCTAATTAACACTATGGCATTAGAACTTAGAGTAAGCGAATGAATAAAACAAATATGAAAAGTGGTGAGATAATATTAGGCCATAATAATACATGAGAGTTCTAACCTCTCCCACCACTACTCTACTTGACCCAGTTACTTTGACCAAAACTGAGATCCAGCCATGAGTCACTTAACAAACAGCCTGGTTTCAAAACCTTTAGAGCCTCATTTAGGAAGCTATTAGCTGTAAGTATGCATCAGAAGTAGTGTACTAAGAGCTTAGTGGGAGTCAATAAAGCATGAAAGTCATTAGCTAGCTTCCCCCAGGGTTCACAATATGATATTCATGTAGAATATTACCTCCTGTGCACTGGACTATGGGATAGGAAAGATGATGAGGAATTGAAAAGGTGAGGAAGAAATGGAGGAGAGGAGAGTGAGAAAGAGAGGGAAGAGAGGAGAGAGTGAAATATAGAATAAAGAGTGACAGAGATAGAGATGAGAGGAAAGAGAGAAAGAGGAGTGGCAGGGGATAGAAGGTGTAAGATTGAAAGAGCAGAGAGAAGAGAGAGTAAGAGAATAGGGAACGAAAGAGGGAGAGACCCAGACAGAGAGCCAGCTGTCCTCACCTCATGATCTCCACATTGGGGTTGTTCTCTCCCCTGAAGAAGTGGTTGCTGCGGTCTGTTCTCACCACGTCCTTATCCACGGTGAACTGAACCTTCCTCCAGAAGTCACTGTGCTCCTCTGGACTCATAGATAACCTGGGGATGGCAGGGACAGACACAGGGAGGAAGCGGTTTTAAACTGGGTTAAATACTGGGGCTATGCACTAATGTCAACCAAACTTGAGGGCAGTTCCGCAACTTCAAAAAGTTACTTTTAATTGAACCCTTGATAGGATGTCAGGACAAGGGTAGGGTGAGGATGTTGAGGCACTTGAAACCACTTAAACAACCTATGATCTAACCCTAACCCCCTCCCATCACCCTCTGGCTGCGAACCTGAACAGTGAGGACCTGACCCCTACCCTAACGAGCAGAGCAGAGGGGATTTAATTAACACTATTTGTTTTCCATTGAGCCCCGCCAGGAACAATAACACCAGGCGTGATGCAACTTCACGCAACTGTTTACTTTCTGGGGCTGTGTTTGTGTCTGCCTCTCCCTCGGCGTCTCCTCCCTCTCACTCCTTCTCTCTCCCAGTCCCTTGTTCCCTCTCTCCCAGTCCCTCGTTCCCTCTCTCCCAGTCCCTTGTTCCCTCTCTACCTCCATGCCTCACCCTCTCGCTCTTCTTCCTTTCTGGAGAACAGTCATCAGCTGTACCTGGTCCTGCTACCAGAATCCCCTAGTCATGTAACTCAACATTAACATTAGCATGTAAGACCACAAAGACATCAGACCTTCTAGAAAATAGACGAGTAAACTGAATCAACTCGCCACAACCCTCTTCTCCTCCAGTGTTTGTTCAGAACAGGTGTATTTGGACATTCCTCTCCTCTCAAGCAGGATCCTCCATTTTTAACATCTTCAACAGTACTGGCTACAGCACAGAACAGAACATCAAACAAGCAATAATTGATTCTTCAAAATGTAACTTATGACCATCTGAAACAAAATATAAATAATCTAATGTTACATTTCCATATATAACTAATTGATTTAATTAACAGGGGCTGGTCTTTAGTCAGGATCACAAAGAGATGATTCTAAGGATGTCATACATGTTCATGATAAGTCTTATTTAAGCAATAAGGCCCGAGGAGGTGTGGTATATGGTCAATATACCACGGCTAAGGGCTGTTCTTATGCACGACGAAACGCGTAGTGACTGGACCCAGCCCTTAGCCGTGGTATATTGGCCATATATCACAAACCCCCGAGGTGCCTTATTGCTATTATAAACTGGTTACCAACATAATTAGAGCAGTAAAAATAAATGTTTTGTCATGCCCGTGGTATACGGTCTGATATACCACGGCTGTCAGCCAATCAGCATTCAGGGCTCGACCCACCCAGTTTATAAAAGTTATTATACCTGCATCATAATGCATTATATCTGCAGGCTTTAAGGAAAGTGTTACCAGTGCCACCACCTCTATAAGGCAGAGACTGTAGTTCCAGGGTCTTAATGATGAGCCAGTGGCCCCTGGAGGCTCAGTCAAGTGTTTTTCTAACAGCCACATCACAGGAGGAATAGAGCATCTAATTGACTGGTTTGGATTAGGTCTTCTGATGTATTCAAAAGGTTAATATGCCATACCGCTGAAGACTGGCCAATTATCATATTAATTCTGTGCACTCGTGCACACATGCACACTGTGTGGAGGCTTAGGTAGCCTAGTGGGTAAGAGCGTACAGCCAAGTATCCGAAAGGTCGCTTTCGGATACTTGTGCCAATGTGCCCTTGAGCAAGGCACTTAGCCCTAATTGCTCCTGTAAGGTGCTCTAGATAAGACATCTGTTAAATGACAAAAATAAAACAATTGAACGTTTTGGAAAAATAAAGAAGATTAGGGACAGACACACAGACAGGTAACGCTGGGAGGTTAATGTAAACTCTGACTAGTTGCACCCTTTACTCTCTTTTAGTGTGTGAGCGTGTGTGGTGTGTGATGTGTGGTGTGTTGGTGTGTGGTGCATGATGTGTGGTGTGTTGGTGTGGTGTGGTGTGTGGTGTGTTGGTGTGTTGGTGTGTGGTGTGTTGGTGTGTGGTGCATGATGTGTGGTGTGTTGGTGTGTGGTGTGTGATGTGTGGTGTGTGGTGTGTGTGATGTGTGGTGTGTGGTGTGTGTTGTGTGATGTGTGGTGTGTGATGTGTGGTGTGTGGTGTGTGGTGTGTGATGTGTGGTGTGTGGTGTGTGGTGTGTGGTGTGTGGTGTGTGGTGTGTGATGTGTGATGTGTGGTGTGTGTGTGATGTGTGGTGCATGATGTGTGGTGTGTTGGTGTGTGGTGCATGGTGTGTGATGTGTGGTGTGTGGTGTGTGATGTGTGGTGCATGATGTGTGGTGTGTTGGTGTGTGGTGCATGGTGCGTGATGTGTGGTGCATGATGTGTGGTGTGTTGGTGTGTGGTGTGTGATGCATGGTGTGTGGTGTGTTGGTGTGTGGTGTGTGGTGTGTGGTGTGTGGTGTGTGATGTGTGGTGTGTGATGCGTGCGTGTGTATCGAGCTGTAGAATATGATTTGATCAGCGTTTACATGTTGTTTCCCAACAGGCCTGTTAATTTACATCCAGCACTCCCATAACACGTTCTGTAAGTGTGCCTATTGATTGCTCCATTTGCAAAGTGTGTGTGTGTGTGTGTTAATAGTTAGCAGGATATGGCTTGGTGCCACCTTATTCCTTTGGATAAATAAACCACATATGTTCCAGTGTTATGAATGTCCTTCTTACATGGAATAGAAATACAATACAACTTTATTATGGTTAGAACTGACATTTTTCTTCTGCCCCCCCACACACACAGACACACACACACACACACACACACGGTCAGTAGCAGTGCAGCTCCCCTGGATGGAGAGACATTAGTTATAGTAAACCCAGAAACATCCTGTTTGCACCCCACAGCCACCTACCTCCTCTGCTGGATGTCGTGGTACTCTGAGCGTTTCTGCTGTCTCCAGGCCTCTCTCTCCTGGGAGGAGGAGTCACAGCTGTAGTAGTGCAGTAAGAAGGGCCACACCTCCCCGCGGATGGATGGGTCGACGCCCCCAAAGAAGATGGCCTGAGGGGGGAAAGAGAGGACATGATCAGCCTGGGTAGTAGAAGTCTAGAATTTAACAATGTTAGCTACAGTAACTACACCAGGGTTCCCCAACTGGCGGCCCAGGGACGAATTTGGCCCGCTGGTGGTTTTATTTTTTTGTCATTTTCATTGTTGGACATAAGACTGTAAAAATACCAGGAAATCAGCCCCAAGTTATTTTAATTTAAGATATCTGTACACACACATACACACACACATAACTGGTGATTTGAACAATGACCGTTCCACATCTGCTGTGTATCTGAAGCTGCCCACTGACTCGGTCAGTCTTCCAAGGTCTTATCACAGCTACACACTCACCTTGCGTAGCTTGTACTCCTCCTCCACCTGTCCGTTGTGGTTGAGGTGTCGGAGCCAGGTGGTGACGTCCAGGCGGCGGTACAGACGTTCCTCTGGGTGGGTCTCAGCGGACGGCAGGGTGGGCCTCCGGATGGAGAACTGCATACATGACTTCTCATCCACTACCTGGAAAAGAGAGGGAGGAGAGAGAGAGCGAGATTGATGGGTGGGGGGCGGAGAGAGAGTGAGAGAGATGGGTAGGGGGCAGAGAGAGAAAGAGAGAGCAAGAGAGATGGGTGGGGGGCAGAGAGAGAAAGAGATATATCAAAGAACTAGCCATTATGCTAACACTGAAATAACATATCTAGCCACAATAATAACGCCGAAGTAAGATGGTATCTAGCCACAATGCTACCATGTCTCACCTGGTCTTTGAGCTGGGTCTCTCTGCAGCACTTCCACTGTTGGAAGACCTCAGCCAGCTTGTCCAGACCTGTGTGGTGGAAGTGGAGGACCTTATACTGGCTCTCCCTGCTGGCGATCACCAGCTGACCACTGTTACACGCCTCATCACTGGAATCACAACATACCGTATGTCAAACATACAGAAACACTGGCTGAAAGAAATACACATACATTATTCCTGCACTGCTCAAACATGGCTTATAACATATACAGCAAACTCTCAGTTGGAGAAGAATTTCAGGGGAATTTCCTGGATTGTCAAATACAGTACTTTTCTACATACATATAGGCCTACTTTTTGAAGCGACTTCTTAATTTTTGTAATCGTTTGAGTTGGACTCATTGATAATCTTCCCCTTTACCCTCACAGGCAAAACAACACAACTGTACACAGGTGAGTTATTATGAGAGTAAAAGTCCGTTCCTGAGGTCATAAAGTATCCAGACAACATGACCCCCCGTGACCCCTGGCTGACCTGAAGAAGAGGCGGAGCGACCTCATATGCCCCAGGTCAACCCGGAACACTCCCCCCAGCTGCTCCAACGCCAGCACCTTCTGCTGCTCCTCCCACCGCATGCCCTGCGATTGGCTGTTGTTCTCATAGGGGGCGTGGCTGTCCAGGCTGGAGGCGGAGCTAGCCGAATGGGTCATGGACTCGTCGCACAGCTCCCTGAGAAAAGGAGGGGGGAGAAGTTGGAGTTGGTTGTAGGATCAGATTAATTTACACCCACCCGATGGTAACCATAACTATTAGTGGTAAATGCAAAACAGACCTTAGATCAGCGTCTAAGGGAAACTGATGGGACCGTGATTTTGGACAATCATTGCATTGCACACAAATGTCGTTCTAACAATACATAAGCCTAGATATCGCAAACAGGGTCCAGAGGGCTATGTACTGTCTGTGACTAGTGTTGAATATCAGGAGTCTATTTACTGCCTTGTTTTATGTCCTGGGATTGTGCTGGCTTAGACCAGGGGACAGAGAATGAGAAGAATGCATGGAGGTTACTGTGCAGGGGGGAACCACACATGCCACACACACACACACACACACACACACACACACAGTGCATACAACAGAAACTGTGCACACACACACACAAATCACAGCATCTGCCTTCCAATTTCCCCCGTCCTTCCCCCGTGGCCACTGTGTTTTTCCCGGCACCGTAACCCGAACTGGGAGTTCCACATACACACACACACATAAAACAACTGGGTAAGGGGGGAAATCAAACACAACTAACAACCAAAACGTACCCCAAGCCACGTCTCGGAGTCTGAGAGCCAGACCTGAGAAGCACAGTGACGTATTAATTGCAAATGTGGCCAACTTTAAAAACAGGTCTAAGAAACACAAGTCAGTCATATGGAAAAACATTTACATTGAAATGCTCTTTCCTTGTATGCTGATGGAACAGTATTTCTCTAAGTCCATAATAAATACAAACAGCCTATTGGTCCCATGAGAGGAGCCAGAGCTGGTCAGTTTCAAACTAAATCAATGGCTGTGAATTGATCATGTCTCGGGTTGTCACATACCTGTATATGGGAAAGTAATATGTGAGATTGATAGAGACAGCAAGGTTTCCCCTCATTGGTCAGATTTACTGCCCTCTGGATCATGTATCACATGTATCACATCATAAACCAGGTCCCAGTTCTGAGTTCTGGGACACTACAGCACAGAGAAGTGGGGGGATTCTGTCTGGCTCAATCTAAACCTAGTCATAGCAGACCTGGTTCAAATACTATTTGAAATCTTTCAAATAATTTGAGTGTTTACTTTAGCCTGTCTGGGGTGCTAAATGGGCGGTCTTTGCACGTTTGGGACTTGTCTATTGGATCCATTGCAACAGGAAAGCTCAATCAAGCCCAGCAAAAGCGTTAGAAATTATTTTTGTAAGTATTTGAACCCAGGTCTGAGTACTAGGCCTGTTGTATTACATTGAGGTGCTGACAGAACATACAGAAACCAAACGTCTCACACTTAATGGTCTGCTGTAATAACACCTGACAACATTTGATTGATTAAAACAGTCTCAATAAACAAATATTTAAACTGCGCCACATGCTAACTCTACCGTAACTCTCATAGGGATTTTGCTAAGCTAACAGTCTCTATGGTCTTTCCAGTTAACTAAGCAGCATTAACAGAAGGTGTTGAACATGGACCCGTTTTAAATGTTGTCTACTTAATCAATGAAGCGAAGCTAGCTTACGCTAACATAACAGTGGGTGCTTACGGAGAGGTTTTAAATGTAATCTACCTCATCAGTGGATCTCAATTAGCTAATGCTAAATGTTCACACTAACAGCTGATGCTGTTCTCTATAGCGACTACACTATAGCCTATGTATACAGTGTGTTATACACAGACTATACACTGAGTGTACAAAACATTAGGAACACCTGCTCTTTCCATGACATAGACTGAATCCAGGTGAAAGCCATGATCCCTTATTGATGTCACTTGTTAAATCCACTTCAATCAGTGTAGATGAAGGTTTTTAAGCCTTTAGACAACTGATACATGGATTGTGTATGTGTGCCATTCAGAGGGTGAATGGGCAAGACCAAATATTTAAGTGCCTTTGAACAGGGTATGGTAGTAGGTGCCAGGCGCACCGGTTTGTGTCAAGAACTGCAATGGTGTTGGGTTTTTCACACAACAGTTTCCGGTGTGTATCAAGAGTGGTCCACCACCCAAAGGAAATCCAGCCAACTTGACACAACTGTGGGAAGCATTGGCGTCAACATGGGCCAGCATCCCTGTGGAACGCTTTCGACACCTTGTAGAGTCAATGCCCCGACAAATTGAGTGTGGGTGCAACTCAATATTAGGAAGGTGTTCTTAATGTTTTGTACACTCAGTACATGTCAACAGCATGTTTTGATGGAAAAGCTGATTTAATGGCATGTCCCTCGTCAGGGGAGCTACAGCTACAAGCTGGGGTGAGACCAGACTGCCCACAGCACTCTGCACCCCACCTACGTGATGCTCTACCCTGGGGAAAGAGCTCTGGTGTCATCCTGAGAACCAGAGCCTGGGGCTAAACACCCACAGAGACCCACGGTCTCTAAACTCAATGAATAATGTAGCTGTTGAGCAAGTAGAAGAGACTAAACTTCTTGGTGTTCTATTAGATTGTAAAATGTCCTGGTCAAAGCATATTTATTCTATTGTTGTAAAGATGGGGAGAGGTCTGTCTGTGATAAAGAAATGCTCTGCTTTTTTAACATCACATGCAACCAAACTAGTCCTGCAGGCTCTGGTTTAGTCGCATCTTGACTATTGCCCAGTTGTATGGTCCGGTGCGACAAAACAAATACCTAGAAAAGCTGCAGCTGGCCCAGAACAGAGCAGCACGTCTGGCCCTCAAATGTACACGGATGGCCAATGTCAATAACATGCATATCAGTCTCTCCTGGCTCAGAGAGGAGGAGAGATTGACTGCATCACTGTCGATCGTTGTAAGAAATATTGATGTGTTGATAGCACCGAATCGTCTGTTCAGCCAGTTAACACAGCTCAAAAACCCAGTCCCCAAGTCAGAACAGAGGCTGGGAAAATGACTACATGGAATTTTCTTCTACCCTCAGGTAACTCAGGCAAGAAAAAAAATCTTTAAAAAGAAAACTGATAAAACACCTCAAGGAACAACGCGGACTGTGGAGACGCATACAAACACCGTTTTCTTTAGTCGTTTAAAATGTAGTTTTACATTTGTGTTGCTGTTCTTATCTATTAGTGTTCTGCATTTTGTAATGTTCTATGTTTTGTGTGCACCTCAGGAAGAATAGCTGCTGCTTTTAACAGCTAATGGGGATCTGAATAAAATGCATTCAACAAAAATAGAAAACGCAACATGCAACAATTTCTAAGATTTTAGTGAGTTACCGTTTATATCAGGAAATCAGTCAATTGAAATAAATTCATTAGGCCCTAATCTATGGATTTCACATGACTGGGAATACAGATATGCATCTGTTGGTCACAGATACCTTTTAAAAAAAAAGGTAGGAGCGTGGATCAGAAAACCAGTCAGTATCAGGGGTGACCGCCATTTGCTTCATGCAGCGCGACATATCTCCGTCGCATAGAGTTGATCAAGCTGTTGATTGTGGCCTGTGGAATGTTGTCCCACTCCTGTGCGAAGTTGCTGGATATTGGCAGGAACTGGAACATGCTGTGGTACGCGTAGATCCAGAGAATCCCAAACATGCTCAGTGGGTGACATGTCTGAGTATGCAGGCCATGGAAGACATTTTCAGCTTCCAGGAATTGTGTACAGATCCTTGCGACATGGGGCCGTGCATTATCATGCTGAAACATGAGGTGATGGCGGTGGATGAATGGCAAGACAATGGGCCTCAGGATCTCGTCATGGTATCACTGTGCATTTAAATTGCCATTGATAAATTGCAATTGTGTTTGTTGTCCGTAGCTTATAACCCCACCGCCACCATGGGGCACTCTGTTCACAACGTTGACATCAGCAAACTGCTCACCCAGTGGCCATCGAAGGTGAGCATTTGCCCACTGAAGTTGGTGACGACGCCGAACTACAGTGAGGACGATGAGCACGCAGATGAGCTTCCCTGAGAAGGTTTCTGACAGTTTGAGTAGAAATTATTTGGTTTCATCAGCTGTCCGGTGGCTGGTCTCAGGCAATCCCGCAAGTGAAGAAGCCGGATGTGGAGGTCCTGGGCTGGCGTGGTTACACATGGTCTGCTGTTGTGAGGCCGGTTGGACGTACTGCCAAAATGTTGGAGGCGGTTTATGGTAGAAATGAACATTAAATTCTCTAGCCACAGCTCTGGTGGACATTCCTGCAGTCAGCATGCCAATTGCACACTTGAGACATCTGTGGCGTTTTGTTGTGTGACAAAACTGCACATTTTAGAGTGGCCTTTTATTGTCCCCAGCACACGGTGCACCTGTGTAATAATCATGCTGTTTAATCAGCTTCTTGATATGCTACACCTGTCAGATGGGTGGATTATCTTGGCAAAGGAGAAATGCTCACTAACAGGGACCTAAACAAATTTGTGCACAAAAGTTGAGAGAAATAAGTATGGAACATTTCTGGGATCTTTTATTTCAGCTCATGAAACCAACACTTTACATGTTGCGTTAATATTTTTGTTCAGTATAAAAACATCTAATCAAAACCCTGGGGAGGGTAGGGAGAGGAGGAGAGCTAAAACTAGGTATTCATGATAATTGAATTACCTATGTTTTGGATTCTAACCATTGTAAAGGGCAGCAAGAGGCCTTTAAGATATATTATGAATTTAAAAGTTTTAAAGATTAAGAAAAGTAATAGCAATTTTCTATAAACAGACGCACTACATTCAGTGGTTTAGAATATTGTACTGGAGCAACTAATGGCTAAACCATATAGAGCAGAGTTTCAAAGGGGTGAAACACTAATAGCATTGTGAACACGTATGCGCGCATGCATGCACACACACACACTAGCTACAATACACAGTCTCTCTCACACACCAACATACTGTACTCTCTCGCTCTTTCTTACACACAGATTATTTCTCTCTGCATGATTCCTAGTGACATGTTTCCAGTCCCAGGCCCCTTAACAGTGTCAATTAAAGCTGAGAGCTGTGGTGTTCCAGAGGCAGGCCCGCACCAGACCACTCCTCTAATCCGCCCAGCACAACAACCCCAGGAGCAGGGAGGAATCAAAGAGAGTTTCACACAGACCCAAAGAGGGAGGAAGGGAGGGGGGGAGAAAGTACACGGGAGCAAGATTAGCTTAAAGAGAAACATTAGCGAAGGAGAAAGAGATAGAGAGAGAGATCGAGAGAGAGAGCGAGAGAGAGAGATCGAGAGAGAGCGAGAGAGAAAGGGGGAGGGAGAGGGGATGAAGAAAAGGTTAGAGGCAGTGCAAGAGAAAGCTGCCAAGTCACACACTAAATGGACACACACACGCACACACTTCAAACTCACTGATCCTGGGCTGTGTTTCTGGCCAAATACCTTTGTGTGGAAGCGACCTCTGAGGGATGTATAAAGGAGAATGGCCATAAGGTCAGTACAGCAACATGATAGTGGTTTAGTCCAGATGGTTTAGTTGGTTGGAGCAGAGTGTTGGCAACACCAAAGCTGTCGGTACAATTCCCGCATGGACCACATAATGAATATGCATGCTAACTGCTAACTAAGCTGCTTTAAATTGGATTGCATTTAGTGAAGCTTTCACAGCCCTTTCTCTCCCTACAGAGTGCACACATCCAGCCTTGGTAGGCCGTCATTGTAAATAAGAATTTGTTCTTGCCTAGTTAAATAAAGGGTAAATTATTTTTATTTATTTTTAATGCTGTGTAAAGTGTGAACCTCCCCCATTGACAGTAAAAGTACTCTTATCCTCTTCTCTGTGGCTCCACCATGTGGTAGGTTTGGCCTATTACAACTACCTTGATCTGGTGAGAAACATCCATGCTGTCTTGTTGTGAGGTCAGAAATTGGCATCTGGAGTGGGGGTTCAACATTATTCAAGTTTATACCCTTTAAACACATAAAACTGTTGCTGCTCTCTCTCGCTCTTGCTCTTTTTTCTAAACTCTTTTATAAAGTGGTGGGAAAACGATCAAATTGCCAGTTACTTAAAATAAGCATTGGACATTTACGCAAATGGGTTGCAGGTTCTTGTTTGCAATCAGGCAGTCATTTTCAAATATATATTTAACAAGTTGGATGCTGCTCTACCCAAATAATTGGAAAAGCATTTCTCTTATGTGCTTATGCTTAAACCATTTCAATAGGTCTCCATTGCGAGATAAGACACCAATATTCAGTGTCTGAACTGAGAGAGACTGGATTCAATACATACATAAATTATAAATACCATGGAAACTACATCTCCTGTTTCCATTACTTCCCTGCATATCAATAGCTACCTCGCAGAGATAATTCACACAAAATCCAACTGACAATAACTCATTTTTTTCACTAAAACACCCTATTCCTATCGATGTCCAACACAAGTCACAAACAAATGCGTGCACACATAACAGACCTGCGTTCAAATACTGACATCTTTCAAATACTAGTATTTGCATTAACCTGCCTTTTTCTATTGGTTCAATTAGAACATGCAAACTCAAATCAAGCCCAGATAAAGTATTTGAAATGATTTAAATTACAATTTCAACCCAGGTCTGTATCATCCACACACACAAACCCCTCCCCAGCTCACCTGCTCTCGTTGTCCAGGAACACAGAGCCGCTGCTCTCAAAGAGGGCCTCGCTGACGGGCGACAGGCAGAAGGGTGAGGAGAAGGTGTCCGAGTCGGAGCCCATGGTGCTGTCCCTGCTCACCTCGTCAGCCGACAGCTCACAGGACCCCTCATCCCCCTCATCCCCCCCAGGCTGGGGCTGCTGCTGCTGGGGAGGAGGGGGCTCTACGCTGGCCTCCAGACCCAGGCTCCCCCCATTCCCAGTTCCGTTCCCGATCCCCTCCTCCTCCTCCCGGTCCTCATCTTCCTCCTGGGCAGGAGGGTGTCGGGAGTGGGGCCTGCAGGTTGGGTTAACATTACAGTGTTACCATAAAATATAATTTTTTCAGATTATGAAATTCAGTTAGATAAAACCAGATGTAAATTAACCACCATCCCTAAACAGTGTTTACCTGTATTACAAAAGTTCAGGCTCAGTTGTCGGGATACAAGCAGTTATCACAATAAAACCAATTATTGCAATAAAACCTGTTATCACGATACAATACGTTTTCATGATAAAACCAGTTACTGCAATCAAATCTGTTATCGCGATACAAGCAGTTATTGCAATATCACCACATACAACTCCATTACGTTCCACTCTCCCCACTCTACCTGCGGGGCCAGCGCCGAGCGTTTCTGCGGACAGGTGAGCTCTCGGGGGTAATGTAGCGCAGGGCCTCCTCGTCCTGTCTCTGGATGCGAGAGTTGGGAACCCAGGTCAGGATCAGAGTGGTGCCCAGGCTCTCATCCTTCTCCATGTGCACACACAGGTACCCTGAGGAGAGAAGGGAGGCATGAGGGAGAGGGAGAAACATGGCCGCAAACACACAGGAACACAGGAATGTGAACAAGAACACACACACACACACACACACACGCTCACCCTGATGAGATCATATCATCAGAGGATAGGAGACAGGTTGGGAAAGAGAGGAGGACACACACACACACACACACACACACACACGAAAACACAAGCACCGAGGTCACCTGAGAAGATCACATGTACATGTGGGTAGAGTTAAAGGGACTATGCATAAATAATTAACAGAGTAGCAGCAGCGTAAAAAGATGGGGTGGGGGGTGGGGGTGGGGGGGGCAGTGCAAATAGTCCGGGTAGCCAGGACAAAACCTTCTTCCCAAGAACCAGAAGTCAGATTGACTCCAGATTTGGTACATCTATATATATCTGGAGTCAATCGGACTTATGGTTCAACCCTACTATATGACACACAGGGAAAGGAAGAGAAGAACAGCAGAGGAAGAGGTGAACAGGTGAATGCTATAGTGATAGCTGGGGCCTGTTCAGGAGGATGTAATGTTACAGAACATTCAGATAGAAATGTATGGTGTAGAACAAATATGATTGTTTGTCAGGAAGAATAGGGAATCGTGTTAGCACTATTCATTACATTTCTGTGACGTTCAGAATAGTTCAGCTCACTGAATACACCCCAGGGTTGTATGCATTAGGCACCAAAAGCAAGAAAATGCACTGAAACAGGAAGGGACTGCATGAACTTGTCCGATAAAAAATCATATTTTCCGTTTTCCGTCGCTAAGATCTTCGCTACGGTGTGCCCTAATGTAGGGGACTCCTAGACAGCTATATACTGTACCTGGGTGGTGTTCGGGCAGGCCCGGCAGGGGCTCGGCAGGGTGCACACACACATTGTTCTTGGAGAAGATGATCTCTCCGTCCAAGCCGTTCCGCGACCCCGCCGACCCTGGGTTAAAGGTCAGGAGGTCTGAGGCCTTGGAGGAGGCGCGTCGCAGGAGCCGACCGAGAGACATCTACACTGACACCAGGACACTGCGCCCATCCTCTGGAGTAGGAGGAGGGGGAGAGGTGAGAGATGGGGAGAGAGGGGGACAGAGGGAGATGGGGGGAAAGAGGAAGGAGAGGGAAAGGAGAGGGTGGGAGAGGGACAGAATCAGGTCAGAATGGAGGAAGTGGGGCACTAGTGTTTTACAGCATAACATTTGCCTATTCAAAGTAACAAATCATATATACAGTATACACTGCCTTCGGAAAGTATTCAGACCCCTTAACTTTTTCAACATTTTGTTACGTTACAGCCTTATTCTAAAATTGATTAAATTGTTTTTTTCCCCTCATCAAGCGACACACAATACCCCTTAATGACAAAGCAAAAACAGGTTTTTAGAATTTTTTGCAAATTTATAAAAAAATCTAAAACAGAAATATCACATTTACATACGTTTTCAGACCCTTTACTCAGTACTTTGTTGAAGCACCTTTGGCCGCGATTACAGCCTCGAGTCTTCTTGGGTATGACGCTACAAGATTGGTACACCTGTATTTGGGGAGTTTCTCCCATTCTTCTCTGCAGATCCTCTCAAGCTCTGTCAGGTTGGATGGGGAGCGTTGCTGCACAGCTATTTTCAGGTCTCTCCAGAGATGTTTGATCGGGTTCAAGCCCAGGCTCTGGCTGGGCCACTCAAGGACATTCAGAGACTTGTCCAGAAGCAACTCCAGCGTTGTCTTGGCTGTGTGCTTAGGGTCGTTGTCCTGTTGGAAGGTGAATCTTCGCCCCAGTCTGAGGTCCTGAGTGCTCTGGAGCAGGTTTTCAAATCAAATCAAATTTTATTGGCCACATGCGCCGAATACAACAGGTGCAGACATTACAGTGAAATGCTTACTTACAGCCCTTAACCAACAGTGCATTTATTTAATAAAAAAAGTTAAATAAAACAACAACAAAAAAGTGTTGAGAAAAAAAGAGCAGAAGTAAAATAAAATAACAGTAAGGAGGCTATATATACAGGGGGGTACCGGTGCAGAGTCAATGTGCGGGGGCACCGGCTAGTTGAGGTAGTTGAAGTAATATGTACATGTGGGTAGAGTTAAAGTGACTATGCATAAATAATTAACAGAGTAGCAGCAGCGTAAAAAGATGGGGTGGGGGGTGGGGGTGGGGGGGCAGTGCAAATAGTCCGGGTAGCCATGATTAGCTGTTCAGGAGTCTTATGGCTTGGGGGTAGAAGCTGTTGAGAAGTATATCAATTTACATAAGTAATCAGACCCTTTACTCAGTACTTGTTGAAGCACATTTGGCAGCGATTACAGCCTAGAGTCTTCTTGGGTATGACGCTACAAGCTTGACACACCTGTATTTGGGGAGATTCTCCCATTCTTCTCTGCAGATCCTCTCAAGCTCTGTCAGGTTGGATGGTGAGCGTCGCTGCACAGCTATTTTCAGGTCTCTCCAGAGATGTTCGATAGGGTTCAAGTCCCGGCTCTGGCTGGGCCACTCAAGGACATTCAGAGACTTGTCCCGAAGCCACTCCTGCGTTGTCTTGGCTGTGTGCTTAGGGTCGTTGTCCTGTTGGAAGGTGAACCTTTGCTCCAGTCTGAGGTCCTGAGCAGGTTCTGGAGAAGGTTTTCATCAAGGATCGCACTGTACTTTGCTCCGTTCATCTTTCCCTCGATCCTGACTAGTCTCCCAGTCCCTGCCACTGAAAAACATCCCCACAGCATGATGCTGCCACCACCATGCTTCACCGTAGGGATGGTGCCAGGTTTCCTCCAGACGTGACGCTTGGCATTCAGGCCAAAGAGTTCAATCTTGGTTTCATCAGACCAGAGAATCTTGTTTCTCATGGTCTGAGTCCTTTAGGTGCCTTTTGGCAAACTCCAAGCGGGCTGCCATGTGCCTTTTACTGCGGAGTGGCTTCCGTCTGGCCACTTTACCATAAAGGCCTGATTGGTGGAGTGCTGCAGAGATGGTTGTCCTTCTGGAAGGTTCTCCCATCTCCACAGAGGAACTCTGGAGCTCTGTCAGAGTGACCATCGGGTTCTTGGTTACCTCCCTGACCAAGGCCCTTCTCCCCCGATTGCTCAGTTTGGCCGGGCGGCCAGCTCTAGGAAGAGTCTTGGTGGTTCCAAACTTCATCCCTTCAAGAATGATGGAGTCCACGGAGTTCTTGGGGACCTTCAATGCTGCAGAAATGTTTTGGTACCCTTCCCCAGATCGGTGCTACGACACAATCCTGTCTCGAAGCTCTTAGGACAATTCCTTCGACCTCATGGCTCGGTTTTTGCTCCGACATGCACTGTCAAATGTGAGACCTTATATAGACAGGTGTGTGCCTGTTTTCACTTTGTCATTATGGGGTATTGTGTGTAGATTGATGAGGGGGAAGAAAACCTAATTTAATCAATTTTAGAATAAGGCTGTAACCTAACGAAATGTGGAAAAAGGGAAGGGGTCTGAATACTTGCTGAATGCACTTTAAATGACAGAGTGAAAAGAAGGATGCCTGTATAGAATAAAACATATTCCAAAACATGCATCCTGTTTACAATAAGGCACTAAATGAAAACTGCAGAAAATGTGGCAAAGAAATTAACTTTATGTCCTGAATGCAAAGCGTTATGTTTGGGGAAAATCCAACACAACCCATCAGTGAGTACCACTATTCATATTTTCAAGCATGGTGGTTGCCGCATCATTTTATTGGCATGCTTGCCATCGGCAAGGACTAGGGAGATTTTTTCTATTAAAAGAAACAGAATAGAGCTAAGCACAGGCAAAATCCAAGAGGAAAACCTGGTTCAGACTGATTTCCAACAGACACTGGGAGACAAATTCACCTTTCAGCAGGACAATATCCTAAAACACAAGGTCAAATATACACTGGAGTTGCTTACCAAGACGACATTGAATGTTCCGGAGTGGCCTAGTTACAGTTCTAACTCAAATCTACTTCAAAATCTATGGCAAGAATTGAAAATGGGTGTTTAGCAATGATCAACAACCAACTTCACAGAGCTTGAAGAATTTTTAAAAGAATAATGTGCAAATATTGTACAATCCAGGTGTGCAATGCTCTTAGAGACTTACCCAGAAAGACTCACAGCTGTATTCGCTGGCAAAGGTGATTCTAACATGTATTGACTCAGGGGTGTGAATACGTATGTATATGAGATATTTCTGTATGTAATTTTCATTCAAATTTGCTACCATTTCTAAAAACCTGGTTTTCACTTTGTCATTATGGGGTATTGTGTGTAGATGGGTGAGACATTTCTTTTTAAATTCAGGCTGTAACACAACAACATGTGGAATAAATCAAGGGATATGAATACTTTCTGAAGCAACGTATATTATCGTTATACAACCATCCATGGCAAAGCTAACTCTTTTACAGTTCCAGCTTTCATTTTAAGGCAGTGACAGACATTTGTACTTAAGTTACACTGTGATGTTTGTATAATATTAGTGTGTGTTCTTACCCCGATAAGTCAACCCTGGCATGCAACAAAAATTCACAGTTAGTGTTTTCCTATGCCACGTCAACTATCTTGACTCACACAATTGGCTCTGTTAGTGTAGGTGTGTGTGTGCAAGTGTGTGTCCCACCTTGAATAAACACACACACTACACACACCTGGTCACTCATTCCATGTGAAATCCTAGCCTGTTATTAGGAGCGAACAGATGTCAGCATCCATGGCTATACTCAACATGTCACACAACTGTGCACTATGACTGGTCTCACGTGCCAGACTAATAGCTTTCACAGCGGCTGATGAAAGAGACTACACTATGACTGGTCTCACGTGCCAGACTCATAGCTTTCACAGTGGCTGATGAAAGAGACTACACTATGACTGGTCTCACGTGCCAGACTCATAGCTTTCACAGTGGCTGATGAAAGAGACTACACTATGACTGGTCTCACGTGCCAGACTCATAGCTTTCACAGTGGCTGATGAAAGAGACTACACTATGACTGGTCTCACGTGCCAGACTCATAGCTTTCACAGTGGCTGATGAAAGAGACTACACTATGACTGTGAACAAAATCAGTTTGCTGTTCACTCCAGTCAACCTTTCTCCTATGACTGGAATTGGCCACTCTTTTGCTACTGGCATATCAGTGTTACTCCATACTGTGTACGTTCCTCTGTGAGACCCTATGATAATGTAGCCTAGTTCCCTATCACTACAGTCTATGGACAAGCTGACCTCTAAACACATTCCCAGTGCCCCACTACTCCTGAATGTGTGGAATGTTCCCTCCTTTTCCTCTTCCTCAGAACCCTGAGTCATGGCCTGTGACCCAAATGGCACCCTATCCCCTATATGGTGCACTACTTTTGTCCAGAGCCCTATGGGCCTAGGTCAAAAGTAGTGTGCTACATAGAGAATAGAGTGCCATTTGGGAGGTAGCCATGTTTACCTCCTCTGATTAACTCTATGCCCCACAACTTCCTGTTATCAGGGCTCCGGGGTGACGTTTCCCCTTGGTAAAGATCTAGGATCAGATTCCCCTCTCCCAATCCTAACCTTAACCATTTGTGGGGGAAATGCAAAACTGACCCAAGATCAGCATCTAGGGGTAACTTCACCCTTCTGCCTTATTAGGACTCGGACAGGAAGTCTTCTACCCCGGAATCCGGGCAAGGCCAGGGAGTATGTACTGTAGGCTGGTCCCAGATATGTGTGTGCCGCCTTGCCAACTGCTATGGTCTTTGAACTGACATTGATCATAGGAGTTGGCAGGACAGCACAAACAGACCGGGTACCAGGCTAGGGAGAGTGAGTGAGGTTCCTAGGAACGATCCTGATGTATAGACAGAGGGAGTTACCCATTGTTGCAAGGAATTTCCACAGAGGAAGACAATCAAAGGTATTGTATTCCGGAGCCATCGGTTTATTTTCTCTACTGAAGATATGGTTCATGAAAATATGGCAACAGAAAACCTCATGAAGAACGTTGTACTACACATTTATGCAACAAACGTATTTATTTGGCCTGGTAACACTTTACAGTGATGAAGTTGCCCTCTTAGGCTACCTGTCTAAGAACACTGCATTTACACACTACACTTCAGTATTACAACCATCCTAAAACCACTCTGGCCATAGCGCTGAGCTGCTCACATGGACATTTGCATGGTAACTGCTTACAGAACAAAGCCAATCCATTGAATCGACTTGCAAATGAGCAGTAGTAAACCAGGCTGAACTCACTATACCAGATGTTCAGTGTCAACCATACCCCCCTGGACCTTCCATACCTCAACAGATTAAAACTACATTTCATAGTCCATGTTTCTGCTTCTGGTCGCCCCAGACAACAGCTATCCCTAACCAGTTGATAGACAGTGATGATCTGCACCAAAACAGGGAAGTTAGAGGTTATTTGGTGGTAAAACAACAGCTATAACCAGATCTCTGTGTGTGTCCATAGCCTGAGGTTATTCTGGTCAGTATGATCGCAGCAGGG
Source organism: Coregonus clupeaformis (assembly GCF_020615455.1). Taxonomy (NCBI): domain Eukaryota; kingdom Metazoa; phylum Chordata; class Actinopteri; order Salmoniformes; family Salmonidae; genus Coregonus; species Coregonus clupeaformis. Next base: position 3,465,682 of record NC_059198.1, on the reverse strand, counting down.
TGAGAAGAGGTCAGAGTGTGATATGATTCCATATTCAGCATGTGACTAAGCAGGGAGCCTGACTGATATAGCACAATGCTCTCTCTCTCGCTCTCTCCTTCCCACCCACCCTCTCTCTCCTTCTTCCATGCTGTCAACACCTCAGTGTGTGAGTGTTCACACATTGCCTTGTCTCCTCCACTATAGCCTGTCACCTCACACTGGTCCTACTGTAGCATTCCAACAATGGAGACAGCTTTCCAGAGAACCTGTTACTCTCCTGTGAGTGTGAAGTCTGCATTCTGTCATTCTTTTTTCTGTAGCCATTAATCTCATTTAGTATTTGTCTCCTTCTGCCTTGCTGTATGTAGTTGTTTTGTTCAGAAAAACTTCAAACAAAACAGTCCTAAGGATTTTCTGAGAGAAAATGAAGATGTTCTGTTTCTGAGACTACTAAACCTTCCTCAATGAGAATACAGAGTGAGTGTATCACTACAGTAGCCCACTGTGTCCTGCCAGCCACAATGACTATAAAGGCAGAGGGTTCCAGTGCCTCAGATCAGTGGGTTCAAGTTCACGTCCGGGCCACTGTAATAAACTTGTCAGGCTGCTGACATTTGAATAGAGGAGGCTTCCATAATTAACTGCCTCTCCTGTTCATCTGGATTGTGACAACAAACCACTGCCTTGGGGGCAGCTAAAATAGACTTTAAATAACCAGACTCTCTCAGTGAGTTGCAATCCCTCATGCAGACTAACTTCCATGAGCAAAGAGTCAATAGGCTATGTATCAGACACAGACAGAGCAATAAGTATTCTGTATACATTATGCCTAGTACAGTAGAGCTCGAATGGAAGTAGCCTAGGTAAGAAATATCGAATGGGAGCTGAAAATTGTTGGCTTAGCCCACCTTCCCAAATCACATTCACAAGGCATATGCCTATAATTTGACCCTGTTATAGCTTTAAACAGGTGGATATGAACTCAATGAGATAGCCATGTGGAAATCATTAGTAAATGCTCTCTCTATGCCAATGAATATAGCTGTAGGCTATCAATAGCCTACGCGACACAGTAACAGAGGAGTATCCTCAAGAGTGGCGTAACGCCCGTGATGACGAGGCTACATCAACTATTGACACATTGTATCAATGACAGGCAACATCCATTTGACAGGAGAGAGGATGGAACAGCGGCCCGGTCCTTCTTCCCCTGCCTCTCCGACATTGCCATCGGTTTGGCCGGGCAGGGATTTGATCTGTAGTTAAGCCTACCTTCACGAATAAATATTTTAGTTTAGCTGGCTGGCCTATGTCCTCAAATTGCTCCCCATCACATTCAGCGCACATCCCGACCAACCCCGCATAGTTCGGCAAAGGAATAGCCTAGCCTAGGAAATACCGGGGTCTTGTAGGCTAGAAACCCCATAACCTTATCCATAATAAATGAGGTCATTTGATTCATTTTCGGTCATCGGTGAACACCTGTGCGAGCAGGGGAATTAATAAATAAATGCACACTCAAAAACACAGGCGATGCAGTCTTGCTTTCTCACCCTCTGTCCCACCCGAGACTACTGTCTTTGCCGCTTATCCATTCCGAAGCGAAGCGGTGTTTATGGTGGTTGTATCCGAGTAGTTTGAGGTCACGTCTTCGGTATTTTGTTACGCGGAGTGCGTGTTTGTATCCGTGCGGTCTTTCTCTACCGCACGCCGAGCTGCTATCTTTCTCTAACCCAACCCCCAAATTCCTCTGCTTCCGGGATGGCAGACTGGATAAAGGCTGCTTCTGTGAAAGCACGGGCCAGTCAACTATTAGGATCACATTACATTTGGAAGTATTTTTGTTTTATTAGCAAAAGCAAATTATCCTCATCAACACATCAAAATGAGACATCTATGTAAGGCTAACCTTTTATCATAGTATGACGTTTTAGAGGTCAATGCCGAAAGCTTCACTGCAGTTGGCTGATCCCGAACTCACATGAGCATCATCAGGACCAGTGGAGCTGGAGTCGGAGCATCATGACGCGGATATGATATGTCCCGCTGGAACTCTTATTTATGGCAGGTTAAACCACTAGCAGCAAGGATAATGAGCAATCATTTAAACAATAAATAGCACATCTCAAAATGACTATTTCAAGACAAGGTATTTCGAGACCAATATTTTAAACAATAATTGATAACATAAGCTAGCATAACCCTACTACAGGTATGATATTTTGTGCAATTCATAATTGTTTACAATATGCAATTGTACACTTGTATTGAGCTTAACTGCACTGAGTTATAAGGCAGATGTTCACCAGATGGGAAGACTATGAAGTATATGAAGAAAGAGATAATTGACTGCACATTCAAACAGTGGTGACAGCTCACTAATAAGAGAACATGAGAAACAATGCTTAGCTTAGGAGAAACAAACCCAGAGCTATCTATTGCCTTTAATGGTAACAATATGGCAATATCACTAGAAGTAATTTGATAAGACTTAACACAGATCCTACCATCATACTGGAAGAGTACAGAATCGGCATATTCTGATCAATTTGAGATGTTAATTAATAAAAACATTTGTGTAGAGCCACTGCTAACTGTTATCATCAGGACAATCAATCAAACGCTATTTATAGAGAACATTTCTTACAGGGGATGCATTTCAAAAGTGCTTAACAAATAAAATAATAAAGGTTAGAAAGATTTACAATAAAACTTTTCTCAGAGACAAATTAAAATAGTAAAACAATAATACATTTCGGCCCAGTGTTCTAGAATGACCCCAATTCTCAATCTCTCACGACTGTCTCAGCATCTCACCTGAGACAATGTCATGTAATCACTCATCTGCAACAACAAGGAAATTGAGAAATATCTGATTGAGCTTTTGAAAAATTTATCATCGCCAATAACCCACACAGTTCACTCTGGTACTATTCACAGATTTTATTAAAAATACAGTTGAATATAAAAGCAATAAAAACTATGATTTCCAAAAATACTTCAGTGTAGTCCGTCCATTCATAAAACCCAGAAGTCTATTAGCGCAATTGCTTACGCAGGGTAGCAGTGATGAAGTGGCAACTTTGGGTGGAGGTTCTTGTCAGAGATTTGCTAGGTCAGGAGTGCCAGAAGAACCTGAGAGGCTGTCTACTGGGTCACAGAGTCCATTGAGTCATTATGAGGTTCACTGAGTCACACGGTTCATAAGGCTCACTGGGTCATGAGGTCCACTGGACTTCAAACACCTCTGACATGGGCAGGGCCAGGCTGGACACTGTCAGAACCTACAGACAGACAGACAGGATTATAAACAATATATATTATACTGTAGATTTCAATAGAATAAACAGGTAGGCAAGCAGAATTAGAATGTCTGTTCTACTATTTCTTAATTCTAAACTCTATAGAGGTAACTCAGCCAGCTACAGCTCACCTTGGTGTCAGTCCGATAAGAGAAATCCCTCACTTTCTTTCCGTTGGCCCATACATAGCGGGGTGGGGTGGGGAGGGCACCCCGAACACCCGAACCCCTCCCAGCACCAGCCCGTCCAGGGCCCCGTTCTGATGCAGGGGGTCACTCACCACCTGGGACTGGATCAAATGAAAAACCGTATTGATCCCTACTGGCAAACACACACATGTACAGTGCATTCGGAAAGTATACAGACCCCTTGACTTTTTCCACATTTTGTTACGATACAGCCTTGTTCAAAAATTGATTAAATAGTTTTTTTTCCTCCTCATCAATCTACACACAATACCCCTTAATGACAAAGCAAAAACAGTTTTCTTGAAACTTTTGCAAATTTATAAAAAAATCAAAAACAGAAATATCACATTTACATACGTTTTCAGACCCTTTACTCAGTACTTTGTTGAAGCACCTTTGGCCGCGATTACAGCCTCGAGTCTTCTTGGGTATGACGCTACAAGGTTGGTACACCTGTATTTGGGGAGTTTCTCCCATTCTTCTCTGCAGATCCTCTCAAGCTCTGTCATGTTGGATGAGGAGCGTTGCTGCACAGCTATTTTCAGGTCTCTCCAGAGATGTTTGATCCGGTTCAAGCACAGGCTCTGGCTGGCCCACTCAAGGACATTCAGAGACTTGTCCAGAAGCAACTCCAGCGTTGTCTTGGCTGTGTGCTTAGGGTCGTTGTCCTGTTGGAAGGTGAACCTTCGCCCCAGTCTGAGGTCCTGAGTGCTCTGGAGCAGGTTTTCAAATCAAATCAAATTTTATTGGCCACATGTGCCGAATACAACAGGTGCAGACATTACAGTGAAATGCTTACTTACAGCCCTTAACCAACAGTGCATTTATTTAAAAAAAAAAGTTAAATAAAACAACAACAAAAAAGTGTTGAGAAAAAAAGAGCAGAAGTAAAATAAAATAACAGTAGGGAGGCTATATATACAGGGGGTACCGGTGCAGAGTCAATGTGCGGGGGCACCGACTAGTTGAGGTAGTTGAAGTAATATGTACATGTGGGTAGAGTTAAAGTGACTATGCATAAATAATTAACAGAGTAGCAGCAGCGTAAAAAGATGGGGTGGGGGGGTGGGGGGTGGGGGGCAGTGCAAATAGTCCGGGTAGCCATGATTAGCTGTTCAGGAGTCTTATGGCTTGGGGGTAGAAGCTGTTGAGAAGTCTTTTGGACCTAGACTTGGCACTCCGGTACCACTTGCCGTGCGGTAGCAGAGAGAACAGTCTATGACTAGGGTGGCTGGAGTCTTTGACAATTTTGAGGGCCTTCCTCTGACACCGCCTGGTATAGAGGTCCTGGATGGCAGGAAGCTTGGCCCCAGTGATGTACTGGGCCGTACGCACTACCCTCTGTAGTGCCTTGCGGTCGGAGGCCAAGCAGTTGCCATACCAGGCGGTGATGCAACCAGTCAGAATGCTCTCGATGGTGCAGCTGTATAATTTTTTGAGGATCTGAGGACCCATGCCAAATATTTTCAGTCTCCTGAGGGGGAATAGGCTTTGTCGTGCCCTCTTCACGACTGTCTTGGTGTGTTTGGACCATGATAGTTCGTTGGTGATGTGGACACCAAGGAACTTGAAGCTCTCAACCTGTTCCACTACAGCCCCGTCGATGAGAATGGGGGCGTGCTCAGTCCTCTTTTTTTTCCTGTAGTCCACCATCATCTCCTTTGTCTTGGTCACGTTGAGGGAGAGGTTGTTATCCTGGCATCACACGGCCAGGTCTCTGACCTCCTCCCTATAGGCTGTCTCATCGTTGTCGGTGATCAGGCCTACCACTGTTGTGTCGTCGGCAAACTTAATGATGGTGTTGGGAGTCGTGCCTGGCCATGCAGTCATGGGTGAACAGGGAGTACAGGAGGGGAATGAGCACGCACCCCTGAGGGGCCCCTGTGTTGAGGATCAGTGTGGCAGATGTGTTGTTACCTACCCTTACCACCTGGGGGCGGCCCGTCAGGAAGTCCAGGATCCAGTTGCAGAGGGAGGTGCGCCCTGCGGCCTTGTGAATGTTGACCTGCTTAAAAGTCTTACTCACATCGGCTACGGAGAGCGTGATCACATAGTCATCCGGAACAACTGGTGCTCTCATGCATGCTTCAGTGTTGCTTGCCTCGAAGTGAGCATAGAAGTGGTTTAGCTCGTCTGGAAGTATTGTGTCACTGGGCAGCTCGCGGCTGTGCTTCCCTTTGTAGTCTGTAATAGTTTTCAAGCCCTGCCACATCCGACGAGCGTCAGAGCCGGTGTAGTACGATTCAATCTTAGTCCTGTATTGACTCTTTGCCTGTTTGATGGTTCGTCGGAGGGCATAGCGAGATTTCTTATAAGCTTCCGGGTTAGAGTCCCGCTCCTTGAAAGCGGCAGCTCTACCCTTTAGCTCAGTGCGGATGTTTCCTGTAATCCATGGCTTCTGGTTGGGGTATGTACGTACGGTCACTGTGGGGACGACATCATCAATGCACTTATTGATGAAGCCAGTGACTGATGTGGTGTACTCCTCAATGCTATCTGAAGAATCCCGGAACATGTTCCAGTCTGTGCTAGCAAAACAGTCCTGTAGCTTAGCATCTGCGTCATCTGACCACTTTTTTTATTAACCGAGTCACTGGTGCTTCCCGCTTTAGTTTTTGCTTATAAGCAGGAATCAGGATGATAGAGTTATGGTCAGATTTGCCAAATGGAGGGCGAGGGAGAGCTTTGTATGCGTCTCTGTGTGTGGAGTAAAAGCGTTTTCCTGTTGACTTATGGCCTTATACAACTCAATTCAGTGCAATTTTAATGGCAGCATTGGTATGTGGTGGTAAATAGACAGCTATGAAAAATATAGATGAAAACTCTCTTGGTAAATAGTGTGGTCTACAGCTTATCATAAGATACTCTACCTCAGGCGAGCAAAACCTCGAGACTTCCTTAGTATTTGATTTTGTGCACCAGCTGTTGTTTACAAATATACACAGACCGCCACCCCTTGTTTTACCGGAGTCAGCCGTTCTATCCTGCCGATGTAGCGTATAGCCCGCTAGCTGTATGTTGTCCATGTCGTCGTTCAGCCACAACTAGGTGAAACATAAGATATTACAGTTTTTAATGTCCCGTTGGTAGGATAACCATAATCTTAGGTCATCCCATTTATTCTCAAATGATTGAAGATTGGCTAATAGGATTGATGGGAGAGGCAGTTTACTCACTCGCCGTCGGATCCTTACAAGGCACCCCGACCTACGTCCACGATATCTCCGTCTCTTCCTCATGCGAATGACGGGGATTTGGGCCTTGTCGGGTGTCTGTAGGATATCCTTCGCGGCCGCCTCGTTGTAGAAAAAATCTTTGTCCAATACGAGGTGAGTAATCGCTGTCCTGATATCCAGAAGCTCTTTTTGGTTATAAGAGACGATGGCAGAAACATTATGTACAAAATAAATTACAATTAACGCGGAAAAACACACATAATAGTACAATTGGTTAGAGGGCTGTAAAACGGCAGACATCTTCTCCGGCGCCATTTCATCAAGGATCTCTCTGTACTTTGCTCCGTTCATCTTTCCCTCGATCCCGACTAGTCTCCCAGTCCCTGCCGCTGAAAAACATCCCCACTGCATGATGCTGCCACCACCATGCTTCACCATAGGGATGGTGCCAGGTTTCCTCCAGACATGACACTTGGCATTCAGACCAAATAATTCAATCTTGGTTTCATCAGACCAGAGAATCTTGTTTCTCATGGTCTGAGAGTCGTTAGGTGCCTTTTGGCAAACTCCAACCGGGCTGTCATGTGCCTTTTACTGAGGAGTGGCTTCCGTCTGGCCACTCTACTATAAAGGCCTGATTTGTGGAGTGCTGCAGAGATGGTTGTCCTTCTGGAAGTTTCTCCCATCTCCACAGAGGAACTCTAGAGCTCTGGCAGAGTGACCATCGGGTTCTTGGTCACCTCCCTGACCAAGGCCCTTCTCCCCCGATTGCTCAGTTTGGCCGGGTGGCCAGCTCTAGGAAGAGTCTTGGTGGTTCCAAACTTATTCTATTTAAGAATGATGGAGGCCACTGTATTCTTGGGGACCTTCAATGCTGCAGACATTTTTTGGTACCCTTCCCCAGATCTGTGCCTCGACACAATCCTGTCTTGGAGCTCTACGGACAATTCCTTCGACCTCATGGCTTGGTTTTTGCTCTGACATTCACTGTCAACTCTGGGACCTTATATAGACAGCTGTGTGCCTTTCCAAATCATGTCCAATCAATTGAATTTACCACAAGTGGACTCTAATTAAGTTGTAAAAACATCTCAAGGATGATCAATGGAAACAGGACGCACCTGAGCTCAACATCGAGTCTCATAGCAAAGGGTCTGAATACTTATGTAAATAAGGTATTTCTGTTTTTTATTTTTAATAAATTAGCAGAAATATCTAAAAACCTGTTTTCGCTTCGTCATTATGGGGTATTGTGTGTAGATTGCTGCAGATGTTTTTTTATTTCATCCATTTTAGAATAAGGCTGTAATGTAACAAAATGTGGAAAAGGTCAAAGGGTTTGAATACTTTCCGAAGGCACTGTATAGTACCAGTATACATCAGACATTAACAGTTAGGCCTACTGTTCACAGGATGACAGGGGAAGAGTACATCTTCAATTTTGATTGGATTGGATCTGGATGTAAATCTTGCGAGCATTGCTAGAAACATACTGTACTGCAGAAACCAGAAGCCAAATCACCCTAGATAATTCCCTGATCTCCATCCTCTCTTTAAAGTCCATTTAGGGCCCTACATTTTTCCTACCCAGGTGGACCGAGAGAATGAAAAACAGCTTCTATCTCAAGGCCACCAGACTGTTAAATAGCCATCACTAGCACATTAGAGGCTGCTGCTGCCTATTGAAATCACTGGCCACTTTAATAATGTTTACATATCTTGCACTACTCATCTCATATGTATATACTGCATTCTATTCTATAATATACTACTGTATCTTAGTCCATGCCGCTCTGTCATTGCTTGCCCATATATGTATATTTTCTTAAATTCCATTCCTTACTAGTTTTGTGTGTATTAGGTATATGTTGGGAAATTGTTAACATTTACATTTTAGTCATTTAGCAGACGCTCTTATCCAGAGCGACTTACAGTTCGATATTACTTGTTAGATATTACTGCACTGTCAGAGCTAGAAGCACAAGCATTTCGCTACACCCGCTATAACATCTGCTAAACACGTGTATGTGACAAAAACAATTTGATTTGATGTCATGAAGTACCTTGAAGTAGGACACACAAAAGGTGTGATGGGTCCGCACTCAAAAAGATGTCGCATAAAGCTTACTTCATTTTTCTTATTTTCACTACATCAGGGTTGTGTGATCAGGAAAAACTCAGGACCCTATGCAACCTCTACATCTCCTACCTGTCCTGCGATGAAGATAACATAGGAGTAGTCTCCTCTCTGGAAGGTGTCCAGACTGTCCCCGTCGTCCCAGAACAGGTCACCCCAGGCCCAGCCCCCAGCAGACAGCGCCACCGTCAGGAGGAAAGGGTTACTGCGAGAAGCTGAGGTGGTCAGGGCTGGCTCCTGTATCTCAGTTAGAAGGTATTTTGAGGGTATTTTTCATTGAAATATATAATATAATTACTGATTAAGACAGGCAACAGGCTTTACACAGAAACCTGACACAAGCTCCAAAAGATCATAGTCAGATTAGTACGCAGAGAGTATTTCATTTTAGGTTTTATCACACAGTTTCACAAAGGAATTCTGTGTCTCTTGTTCTATGACAAATAACTTTAATTGATTTCATGATATGAGAGTTTGGCAGCTCATTCATCTCCTCCACCATCAGTGTGTAACAACAACAGTATGGGCCTAAGATGAAGCTTTGTCACACAATGAAACAACAGCCAACCAAACTCTATTGTGTACAGAGGACACACACACCTGCTGTGGGATGATGTGTCCCTCTCTCACATGGACGTTGATGGTGTCCAGAGGGGCTGGGAGGAGCAGGTACTGACCCTTACTGTAGAACGGCTGGCCCTAGGGAGGGAGGGATGAAAAGAGAGAGAGAGAGCGAGAGAGAGAGATGCCCATTGGAATATGGTTATAGTAGACACAGTACTACAGTATTACACATCTTTGCCTGGTCCTAACGTAAGCCTACAAGACTCTAAGAAAGGCTCACATATTTTTTTATCGGTTTATGTCTGTTAGCGACAGAAAATATGGGCTAGGTCTCCTAGGAATCCCTTTAAGCAGTTGTGAACGAATAGCAGTGACAGTATGAAAGGCCTATACAAATACACTGAGTGTACAAAACATTAGGAACACCTGCTCTTTCCATGCCATAGACTTAAATATTTAAGTGCCTTTGAACGGGGTATGGTAGTAGGTTCCAGGCGCACCGGGTTGTGTCAAGAACTGCAACGCTGCTGGGCTTTCAACAGTTTCCCGTGTGTATCAAGAATGGTCCACCACCCAAAGGACATCCAGCCAACTTGACATAACTGTGGGAAGCATTGGAGTCAACATGGGCAAGCATCCCTGTGGAACACTTTTGACACCTTGTAGGAGACGAATTGAGGCTGTTCTGAGGGCAAAAGGGTGAAGTGCAACTCAATATTAGGAAGTTGTTCGTAATGTTTTGTACACTTAGTGTATAACTGTATTGAATGGAGGAGCTGTTTACATTGTGCAGACTGTACCAAGTCCCCGGGGGGAGGTAGGCAGCCAGCTCCACTGCCCCCTGCTCTAACACCGGGCTGACGAGCAGAGAACTTACCCACAGGAACTGTCTGTCAATGGTGTGGCAGTTAGGGTCCGAGGGGAACCTGGGAGAGATGGACAGAGAGGGAGGGAGGGGCAGAAAACAGTTTCAACATAGTAAATAAGAGTGTAAATAAGAGTGTTACAATAGTGTCCAAATATTGGAGAGAGAGAGAGAGAGAGAGAGAGAGAGAGAGAGAGAGGAGAAGGGAAGATTGGAGTGGACAATGGCAATTGAGAGGAGAAGAGAGGAGGAGTAGAGGGACGTACTGGAGGAAGAGAGGCGTGGCCACAGTGTCTGCGGAGGTGTGTGCGTGGTAGAAGAGTGTGTAGAGGAACGGCAGGAGAGATTAACGCAACGTCACCGCGCTACGCATAGCCGCCTGGGCCTCCTGCCCAAACACATAGGGCTCCTGGGGCTACACACACACAGAGCTAGAGATACCTCCATTCATAATACATGAGACCCATGGACTGTTACATAGAGACAGTGAAAAGACATTAGCAGTTCAGGAAAACATTGTGGTATATTCCTATCCAACTAAGTTAACTGTAAAGACCATACAACCTGGCTTGCGTGCCACCACCCACCCACACAACGATAGCACAACTCACAGCATTGGGCTTGTCGTTGTGGTTCCTCATGAAGGGGTAGAAGGCTCCAAGCTGGGTCCAGCGTACACACACCTCCTCTGTGGTGTCCCCCCCCGAACCCACACACATCCGCCCCCGCCAGGGGCACCCTGAACAGGCCAAACAGCAGCACCGCTGGGGGGGTGGAGGGACGGACGGATATTGGCCATATACATTCACTTTATTCATTATTTAACTTTGATGTCAGGCAGTCAGAGGCATCTCTCTGTACTTGCTAGCTACATCCAGTCAAATAAAAAGTAGGCGGTTCCATTACAAGTCTGAGAGAGAGCGAGTCTATTCAAACCCCTCATTCAAGTCCATAGTTAACTACCACTGAAAAGGCTCCAACTTTCAACTGAGGACAATAGAGGAGACAACAAACTGCTGAGTAAGAGCACACTGCAACGTGTACTGTCTGGATGGTGCATCGGTACCATTAGTCCTCTGATGGCTAAAACACACACTCAGGGCTTGTGAATGGCTTTGGGAATCTGGTTGAGAATGGAAATGGCTTGTAATGGAGATGGAAATGTTGGGATGTCTTTCCCCTCACCAGGGATGGAGTATCTGAGCTGCTCCCAGTCGCTCCTCACATCTCCCGTCCAGACTCCGGAGAAACGGCCGATGCCAGGGAAGGAGGAGCGGGACAGCACGAAGGGTCGCGACCCCCGGACCTTCACCAGGGCACTGAGAGGGTCAAAGGCCAAAGATGGGAGGTCATGTCATACAGTCTTAACCCAAGGTACAACATAGTTTCAACATTGATTCGACACTTCTGCTATAATTGATCTTCCAACTACAGTTACAAAGGTGGCAAATTTGTAATCTAGACAAGGTAAATTAAATTAAAACAACCTGAAGTAAATGTGACAACATAGTTTTAGGATAAGTTGTGACACTGATCCCTGTAGTGCTGTGTCTGACCTGTGGGTGGCGCTAGCCTCCGTCAGCCCATAGAGGTTATGCTGGTTGTAGTGAGTGGACAGGTTCTGTTGAGCTGACATGCAGAGAGTACCAGTGTTCAGCTGTCCTCCAACCAACCCTGTATGTGTGTGTATGGAGACAGAATTCATGAAAATGAATGATTGAATTCACTAAATTCCTCAATTTATTTTATATTGACAGGAAACTATTCAGCTGCAGTACACTCACGTGGCACGTAAAGGGGGCTCTCCAAATCACTGTCAGGACACCCCTCCATAGAGCCCTGCACAAAACTGTCTGGTTCATTTATATCCTGAGAACAGAGCGACGAGAGAAAGAGTGTGCTGGATGCTGAGTAGCATTGACACAGCCTGGATGATGCAAGCTTGTTAGTGCAAATATAGAATAGAATAGGGGATGATTTCAGCCCTCTACAAGACATTTCTATCTGCGACACTCACAATCCACAGGCCATCCAGGGGGACTCTGGAGTGGAACTCCCGAATGCAGTCCTCCACAGGCCATTCAGGGGGACTCTGGAGTGGAACTCCCGGATGCAGTCCTCCCACCAGCTCTGTGTCTCTGGGTTGGTGAAGTCAGGGAACGCTGTCGGACCAGGCCACACCTGGACACAGAGGAAGAAGATTGAGGAACCGAACATGCACATCTTTCCACACAACACACACGCCTGCATGCACACACACACACACACAGCTTCAAGAGGAAGTTTTGTTTAGAGTAACCTTGCTTTTCAGCGGACACATTACTTGAATACACAATGGACATACACAATGTTTTCAAGCCGATCAAAAATATGTTATTTCCCAACTATTCAGAGTATATGTAGCCCAGTTTACACTGGGTCTCGAAATAGAGGAGAAGTGAGAGTTTTAGGTCTGACCTTCCCTATGAGTGTCTGTCCTGTAGAGTTCCTGATGAAGACCCCTCTCCGCTGACCCTCATCAAAGGGTGGGTAAGTACCAGGGGGGCTGGTGCTGCTGATCCCAGGGTCCTGGGAAAATACAATTACAGTAATGCTTTTGCTGCCATCTTGTGGATTGAGAAGGAAGGTTCCTTAACTGGCTCCCTTCTATCAGGGTTAGACATTTTAGATGTACCTTCCAATATTGCACTCATTCAACAATTTAATAATAATGCAGATTGTTATTTAGAATAAAAAATTACATTGAAGTACTATTTCAATCTAATATTAGTGTGCCTATGTGTCCCAAATGTTGTGAGGGTTGAGGCCTCTCTCTTACCAGGATGAGAATGTACTTCATGCCCTTCTGATGGAACTCCTTCACCATGTCTGGCAGGTCCACGAAGCGCTGGGGGTCAAAGGTGAACACCCGACGCTTGTCTGCGTAATCCAGGTCATTCCACTGCACGTCCTGACCAAAAACAAAAGCAGTTGAACTAAAGAATGCAGTGAATGTTCTCCAAGAATTGTGAACCCTCAGTGGTATGATAATACTGTACTTGAGAACGCAAACATCCAATTAGCATTAGAATGGAGAAAACCCATTGTAGCATGATAATGCTAACAATTCAATGTTAGCATTATCCAATAGCTGTCAACCCAAGTGATAATACTGTACTGCAATATAAGTGTTTCCACCAGCATCTTTACCAAGGGAAAGTTGGCGTTGTGCATGCGTCGCACCACCTCTCGGGTTGCGTTGGTGGACCGGTATCCCCAGCGACACAGGTGGAACCCCAGTGACCAATAAGGAGGCATCATAGGGTACCCTGGGGGAAGACGACGGGGTAGACATTAGCTACAGTGGGGGGGGAAAGTATTTAGTCAGGCACCAATTGTGCAAGTTCTCCCACTTAAAAAGATGAGAGAGGCCTGTAATTTTCATCATAGGTACACGTCAACTATGACAGACAAATTGAGAATTTTTTTTCCAGAAAATCACATTGTAGGATTTTTTATGAATATATTTGTAAATGATGGTGGAAAATAACTATTTGGTCACCTACAAACAAGCAAGATTTCTGGCTCTCACAGACCTGTAACTTCTTCTTTAAGAGGCTCCTCTGTCCTCCACTCGTTACCTGTATTAATGGCACCTGTTTGAACTTGTTATCAGTATAAAAGACACCTGTCCACAACCTCAAACAGTCACACTCCAAACTCCACTATGGCCAAGACCAAAGAGCTGTCAAAGGACACCAGAAACAAAATTGTAGACCTGCACCAGGCTGGGAAGACTGAATCTGCAATAGGTAAGCAGCTTGGTTTGAAGAAATCAACTGTGGGAGCAATTATTAGGAAATGGAAGACATACAAGACCACTGATAATCTCCCCGCGATCTGGGGCTCCACGCAAGATCTCACCCCGTGGGGTCAAAATGATCACAAGAACGGTGAGCAAAAATCCCAGAACCACACGGGGGGACCTAGTGAATGACCTGCAGAGAGCTGGGACCAAAGTAACAAAGCCTACCATCAGTAACACACTACGCCGCCAAGGACTCAAATCCTGCAGTGCCAGACGTGTCCCCCTGCTTAAGCCAGTACATGTCCAGGCCCGTCTGAAGTTTGCTAGAGTGCATTTGGATGATCCAGAAGAGGATTGGGAGAATGTCATATGGTCAGATGAAACCAAAATAGAACTTTTTGGTAAAAACTCAACTCGTCGTGTTTGGAGGACAAAGAATGCTGAGTTGCATCCAAAGAACACCATACCTACTGTGAAGCATGGGGGTGGAAACATCATGCTTTGGGGCTGTTTTTCTGCAAAGGGACCAGGACGACTGATCCGTGTAAAGGAAAGAATGAATGGGGCCATGTATCGTGAGATTTTGAGTGAAAACCTCCTTCCATCAGCAAGGGCATTGAAGATGAAACGTGGCTGGGTCTTTCAGCATGACAATGATCCCAAACACACCGCCCGGGCAACGAAGGAGTGGCTTCGTAAGAAGCATTTCAAGGTCCTGGAGTGGCCTAGCCAGTCTCCAGATCTCAACCCCATAGAAAATCTTTGGAGGGAGTTGAAAGTCTGTGTTGCCCAGCGACAGCCCCAAAACATCACTGCTCTAGAGGAGATCTGCATGGAGGAATGGGCCAAAATACCAGCAACAGTGTGTGAAAACCTTGTGAAGACCGACAGAAAATGTTTGACCTGTGTCATTGCCAACAAAGGGTATATAACAAAGTATTGAAAAACTTTTGTTATTGACCAAATACTTATTTTCCACCATAATTTGCAAATAAATTTATTAAAAATCCTACAATGTGATTTTCTGGGAAAAAAATTCTCAATTTGTCTGTCATAGTTGACGTGTACCTATGATGAAAATTACAGGCCTCTCTCATCTTTTTAAGTGGGAGAACTTGCACAATTGG
The DNA here is from genome assembly GCF_020615455.1 of Coregonus clupeaformis. Lineage (NCBI taxonomy): Eukaryota > Metazoa > Chordata > Actinopteri > Salmoniformes > Salmonidae > Coregonus > Coregonus clupeaformis. Next base: position 3,450,554 of record NC_059198.1, on the reverse strand, counting down.
TGGCTGACTAAATACTTTTTTTCCCCACTGTATGACGGAAGATTCACAAAAGGTTAGAGCAATATGGTGGATAAAGCCTATATGGTGGATGGTGCCTAACGGTGGAAAATGTATTTGCTTTCACCAGTCAAGTTCTTTCACATACAGTGGGGGAAAAAAGTATTTAGTCAGCCACCAATTGTGCAATTGTGCTTTTTTTGTTAAAAATAAATGCACTGTTGGTTAAGGGCTGTAAGTAAGCATTTCACTGTAATGTCTGCACCTGTTGTATTCGGCGCATGTGACCAATACAATTTGATTTGATTTGATTTTGGCCCATTCCTCCATGCAGATCTCCTCTAGAGCAGTGATGTTTTGGGGCTGTCGCTGGGCAACACGGACTTTCAACTCCCTCCAAAGATTTTCTATGGGGTTGAGATCTGGAGACTGGCTAGGCCACTACAGGACCTTGAAATGCTTCTTACGAAGCCACTCCTTCGTTGCCCGGGCGGTGTGTTTGGGATCATTGTCATGCTGAAAGACCCAGCCACGTTTCATCTTCAATGCCCTTGCTGATGGAAGGAGGTTTTCACTCAAAATCTCACGATACATGGCCCCATTCATTCTTTCCTTTACACGGATCAGTCGTCCTGGTCCCTTTGCAGAAAAACAGCCCCAAAGCATGATGTTTCCACCCCCATGCTTCACAGTAGGTATGGTGTTCTTTGGATGCAACTCAGCATTCTTTGTCCTCCAAACACGACGAGTTGAGTTTTTACCAAAAGGTTCTATTTTGGTTTCATCTGACCATATGACATTCTCCCAATCCTCTTCTGGATCATCCAAATGCACTCTAGCAAACTTCAGACGGGCCTGGACATGTACTGGCTTAAGCAGGGGGACACGTCTGGCACTGCAGGATTTGAGTCCCTGGCGGCGTAGTGTGTTACTGATGGTAGGCTTTGTTACTTTGGTCCCAGCTCTCTGCAGGTCATTCACTAGGTCCCCCCATGTGGTTCTGGGATTTTTGCTCACCGTTCTTGTGATCATTTTGACCCCACAGGGTGAGATCTTGCGTGGAGCCCCAGATCGAGGGAGATTATCAGTGGTCTTGTATGTCTTCCATTTCCTAATAATTGCTCCCACAATTGATTTCTTCAAACCAAGCTGCTTACCTATTGCAGATTCAGTCTTCCCAGCCTGGTGCAGGTCTACAATTTTGTTTCTGGTGTCCTTTGACAGCTCTTTGGTCTTGGCCATAGTGGAGTTTGGAGTGTGACTGTTTGAGGTTGTGGACAGGTGTCTTTTATACTGATAACAAGTTCAAACAGGTGCCATTAATACAGGTAACGAGTGGAGGACAGAGGAGCCTCTTAAAAAAGAAGTTACAGGTCTGTGAGAGCCAGAAATCTTGCTTGTTTGTAGGTGACCAAATACTTATTTTCCACCATAATTTGCAAATAAATTCATAAAAAATCCTACAATGTGATTTTCTGGATTTTTTTTCTCTCAATTTGTCTGTCATATTTGATGACAGACAAATGGAATTTTCCCCCACTGTAAGTGAAAGGAGATGAAGGAAAGGAGATGAGGAAGCATGTTCAGACTACTAGGACACTAAGACACAGACAGACACTATCCTTTCCTTAGCTATTACCCAAAAGGAATTAGTTGTGACCCACCAGTGGCCCTTCCCACCATAGAAACACTGGGATAGGAGACAAGAAAAGGATATTCAGTGACAGGAAGTTACACCTAAAGGTCAAAGGTCATATACAACCATACCTATAACCTGGAGGTACTGTCTGACAACACTCTGAGGGTCAGGGCCCAGGAAGATGTACAGGTCCAGGATTCCTCCCACAGCCACCCAGGTCAGAGCAGGGCTAGGCTGCAGGACCACCTCTAGAGAGAGAAGGAGAGGTCAAACTCGGCTCAATCATTTACACCTGTATCCTGATACAGTAGAAGTACTGTGCCATGTAAACACAAAAAAAGACTGACTGCCAACATTCTGGGCAGAGCTGCTAAGTAGCATGGCCGACAGCCATGGTGGTCTGCTCGAGGCTAAATACCCATTATATTGTCAGATCGTCAAAAGAGCGATTACAAAATCTACTAGCTCAAACCAAAGCTTTCCTATTAGAACAAAACATTTCAGCTTTTGGATATGGTACATGGAGCAACATGCTTTTTTACCCATGGCATTGCTGTTGAGCAGGAAGACCCCATGAGCCTTTCCATCCCCCTCCTGCACCATGTAGAACGGATGGGAGCCATACAGGTTGGCATCGCCCTGCATGGTGAATAAAGAAGACACTTCTGACTTACCACTCCTGATCATGATTTAAAAAGGAAGCAAATTAATGATGACGACGAAGATGAAGATGATGATAATGACATCAGACTCACATGGGGCGCCATGTCCCTGTTCCAGAGGGTGAGGGAGGTCCAATTGAGGTCCAGGCTGAGGGGGGTGTATTGTTCCCCCAGCCCAGACATCAGTGAGGAGGCCAGGGAGGTAGACAGCTGCAGGTACTGGTCAGCATACAGCAGCGGGGCCACCGTGGTGTTCACACTGACAGTTGTAAGTAGGGACAGGGACATCTTACGTCATGCTTATGACAGTTGTAAGTAGGGACAGGGACATCTTACGTCATGCTTATGACAGTTGTAAGTAGGGACAGGGACATCTTACGTCATGCTTATGACAGTTGTAAGTAGGGACAGGGACATCTTACGTCATGCTTATGACAGTTGTAAGTAGGGACAGGGACATCTTACGTCATGCTTATGACAGTTGTAAGTAGGGACAGGGACATCTTACGTCATGCTTATGACAGTTGTAAGTAGGGACAGAGGCGTCCTAT